>NW_024356504.1:1706608-1906008 GCF_014805655.1 Passer montanus
CCGCGGGAGGGCGGCGGTGCCACGGCCGCCACCGGCCCCAGCCCCTCCTCGGCCTCCGCCGCGGCCGCACCAGGTAAGGCGCCGCCGTCGCCTCCCCTCAGCAGCACCTGCGCGGGGCGGCGGGGGCCGCCGGGAGTTTCGTGCCGAGGGGTGCCGGGGAGGGAGGGGTGCGGCTGTCGCGGTGCCCCACCCGTTGCTCTGTCGCCTCGGATCCCGGCGCCGAGCCCCGGCTGCGGGTGGGCCCCTCCTGGCGGCACGGGGACCGCAGCCAGGCCGGCCCCGTCCCCTGGACCCCGCCGGGTGTGCGCCGGGACCCGCTCCGCCAGCGCCCGGGAGCCGCTCACCGCCGCTCCGCCAGCCATCGGCGCCTCCGGAGCCGAAGCGGGGCTGGGCTGGGCTGTTCAAGGCTATTCGGTAACAGCCTCGGCCATAAATGATTAACTGCACGCCCGGGGAGCCGGGTGTCGCCGAGCGTGGCCGCCCGTGCCCGGCGCGCTGAGCCAGCGGAGCGGTCGGTCCCGAACCGCCGCCGGGGGCTGTGGCGGGGCTGCGAGCGCTGCTGCCAGCGCTGCCACACCGCAAGGCAGGCGCGGAGCTTGCTGCGCCTCAGCCGCTGTTCCAGCGTAAACCCACCCGTTTGGCGTTCCTTTTTATCTCTGCTAAGGTAAAAGACTTCCGAGGTGATAGTCGGTTTTTTGGAACTGGTTTTGTGTTTGGTTTAGGGTTTGTTGGGTTTTTTTTAAGTCTGTGTTGTCTTTTTTACTATGCATAAAAAAATTAGTAGGTATGGAATTCGTTGATAAGCAGTGGCAGCTGGCAGTACTCTTATTCTCTATCAGAATGCAATGCCTCCTTTGTTGAGCTGTAAATTAATAGTGTAAGCTCCTTCCCCACCCTCAGCCTCATCACTTAGAGATGTGAATCGCTTGTACTACCAGATTTGTTTTCTTTAGGGAAAGTAAGAGGCACCACAGAAAATCTGTCTGTTTCATTCCAGGTCACATTCCACTGGATTGCTTTGGTTGATTTCAGCTTGAAAATGTGCTTCAAGGCAACTAATGATCTTTTGTGGGATTTTTTTTTTGTTAACCTTTAAATTTGAATTACCAGTATATACAAGAGGCATTTTCCTTCTGTTTCTTTGAGCTCTTGATGCAGTTATAAAGTATTTTCCAAAATGTGGTCATTCAAGAAGGTAAACTAAAAACTTCTTACACAGAAAGTGGAAAAGACTGCTGCATGTAGAATGTCAGGTTAACTAGGAATGTATTTGCACTGTCCATGAAAGAAATCCTGGATGGCAACCTGTTGAATGCCACTAACTAGAGTCTTCAAGCTGCTGTGAGCAGGGCACGGTGCCCTTGCCACAATTGTTTCTGTGAATGCAGTCAAACTGTGCAAATGCAGGATGATTTCCAGGTCAGAACAGGTTGGTGAATTTAGTGAGGCTTCATCCTAAACTGCTGGAGCCGAACACTGGTGCTAGGCTGTGAGTGTTCTCCCACTAATTGTGCTAGGAAATGGAAGGAGTTTGGCCCTTTGAGAACAGCAGGATCTGTTAAATGTAATGAGACACTAATCAAGATAAGGCTTGTACTGTGTCAGGTGCTGTATAACTGTGTAAGGAGGTAAGGTCAAAACTCCGGGAAATTTACTGCATAAAAAAGTGCTATGATTACGATGAATTAAATTAAGTTCCCTTCAAAATGTCGTCAGGGTTATCCTTAAGTGAAGGGTCTGTTTCCACAGTCCTTATCCCCAGGCAGATGCCTGAGAAAAAATGTGCTTGAGAATTATTGTTTTGTCTGACATACAGTAATGAGCCTAAAAGCTGAGCACAAGCATCCTTCTGTGTTGAGAGAGGTTTGGTTCTGAATGTAGCCCGGTTATTCTTATCTGGTCCTTCTTGCTCAAAGAAACGGAAATGAGGCTATGTCAGAACACCTTCCTGCTGTTTCCCAAATTTTAAGGAAATGCTTGTCTGGAACTGAAATTGATTCAATCCTGTTTTTAAGAGAAAGTACTAAGTTTACAGTGCCCGCAATGTGTTTTGTATTTTATTCAAGTTTTTCTCTAGCAATCATGGGAGTACCAAACCTGTGCCTGTCAGCAGTTGCAGACAGCCTGTATTTTGCATTAATTCTCACCAACTGTTATATTTGTGTACTTTTTTGCCCACACACATGGCCTCTGTTGTCATTCTAAGGAACTGTGTTTCCTGGTGTGTTTTCAGAGGCCACGTCTTAGACGTCTTTAGACACTGTTAGCAACATTAGCTATGCAGAATAGAAAAAAACCCACCTCAGTCATGTTCTCAAAACAATCTGCTGTGGTGCTTTACAAATCTGAAGGAAAGGTCAAACTCCACTTTTCACTGTGCACTGGAGGATAAAAGTAAAGCTGTGTAATGACTTGGAGCAGAACACCAAAGGGCAGTGAGACTTTGCACGAACATCTAGGGAAGAAAAATAACAGTTAACTGTTAATTGTAGTTGATTTGTAGCTAATATCAAGGATTTTATTGTCCATGTTGCTCTTGAGAAATATGGCTCCTGTCTGGTACTACTCTCTACTCTGTGTTTTTCTGCACTGTTCTAATGCTTCAGTTTTTCTGTTCCTCCTGCCTTCCTTTCTCAGATGTGTCACCAGCTTTCTCACAGTTTTCTTCTTCTAGTATAAAAAGAAACAGTAGTGAAGTACCTTTATTTTAGACTGGACACCTTCTCCTGTTAAAAGTTGTTTGAAAGCAGGAGGCTTTGCACGTCACACGTCTATGCCCTGTGGGTTTCTGAGCACCTTGAGCTTCAAGATGTGTGGCATTGTTTAGCTTCTATTTTGCATTGGCAGGAGTCTCTTTACAGTCTTCAGAATGGTAAGCCCTTGTTTTGGAGAGCATAAGATGAGGGGGTGTGTAGTTACCTTGGGGGTGTATTTGTCATGGCAGGACTTTTACTTCCCACATATATATGGGAGTGGCATCGTGTCCGCTTCCTACAGCGAAAATTTTGGCCCTTGTGCAGTCTTGTAACATGCCAAGGACCAGCTCCTTGCCTGATGTAATCTGATAAGGTGGTCAGAAGAGCTAAGTGTAACAGGCACCTTGACCAATGGTGTGTGCAAAATACATTGTTTGGTTTCGGTGCCATTGTGGGAGCACAGGGAATATAAATTTTGGGATATGGCAAGGAGCTGGGGAGTGAAAACTGATGCTTTTTGACTGTTTAGTTTCATGGTATGTGGGTGGAACATACAGGGAAGAGGGCAAGTCTGTCAGCTGTAACTCTTGTTTTCGAATGGAAGTGCAGTAATTCCTTAGTTCTGGGTATGGATTAGAAGAAATCTGTTTTAGGTTATTAGGTTCCACTGTCATTCCTGCTGAAAGTTTGTGCATGTGAAGCTTGTTTAGAAACTGTAATGAAATCCTGTGTGCAAGTCCCATTTCAAATATGAGTGCACCTCTGCATGTAAAATCTGGGAACTGAATTGTCATTGGGGTAGGTGGGGAAGTAAAACATTTTTTTCTTCTGGGAAGTTGTTGACAGATGTAATTAACTTTTTCTGTGAGGGACTTCAGAAACAGACTTCAAAATTAGAGTCTAATGCTGGTTTCTCAGTACAAAAGAAGTCTTTTTCTTGAATTGGCCATCTTATACTTTGTGGGCAATGCCAAATTTGCTCAATTACTAAAGTGATTATTAAGCCACAGTGACAATGGTTTCACTTATTATCCCAGTACAATTACACTTTTACTAGATGTACCAGAAAAAGCTCCTGATGATTTTCTGTTTATACAATAGTGCTGCAGACCCTAATTAGGGTTTGGGAATAAAGTCAAAACTCTGCAAGTGTTTTAAGCTCCTCTTGTAAAACAACAATAATATAGAATGCCAGCCCATCTCTTTATAATACAAAAGAGACTAAAAATATGCTCTGCATGTACATAGTAGGAAAGGATTGTGGCATAACATTTTCAAAGCTTGTTCTTTTCTTGGTTTGCTTTTAACTGAAGCTCTGCAGTTTCTTCAAAAGCCATGAGTTACAAATGAATCTGCAATACTTTGTGACTCCTTGTCCTTTCCTTCAGACAAAAGGCCCTTTCAAACCATTGTGGAACAGTCACTGATTTTCATGTGGTCATTCAAGAAAAGGATAGCGATTGGCCTTCATAATAGGCCTTTCAGTACTCTCTCGAGTGGTTTGCTGGCTGAAAAAAATGCCTATGGCAGTGTACTGTGTCCAGTATTTAAAATTAATGATGAATCTAATCTCCCAAGTGATGGAAAGGTAAGAGTTCAAATGGCAAGAAGTCTCACCTGTTTGTGAATACCAGTGTGCTGCTAGTCAGAGTTTGAGACAGATTTTGGCCTATGTGAACTGGTGCAGTTTTACTTGATTTTCTTTGACTGAAGGTCTGTTCTAGTTTTTTTTTCAAGTGGTAACTTAAGCCTGGTGTTGCTGTGAACTGTGTTTCTGAGAGGGTTGATGCTGTTCTATGTCCTGGGTGGAGTTGAGCAATGTTATCTGTTTGTGCTATGCATAGTCAAGCAAACTTGACTATGATGAGTATGATTTCTTGGAAGGTGACTGTCCTTGAAGGTTGTGGGTGTGTTTTGAGTTGGCATTCAAGGAGCAGCTGCCACTGTTGTGTTGACAGCTCAGTCTCACGGAATTATCTTTCTGTGCTGGTAAAGTCAACCTGTCTGGCAGCATTTCAAAATAAACACCTTACGTTTGGGTTAGGTGGACTGGTGTTTGTTGGCCCAACCTTGTGTAAAGTATGTGCAAGAATTTATGGTGCTTGACTGACTCTTACCTGGAGCACCACCAAAAGATATTGTTGGTGAGACATTTCCAAATGAGGATAGCCCTTCAGGATCCTGGCTGATTTTGTTAGAAATGTGTGCAGTACTTGCCCTGAAGGTTCAACCCTGGAGTGTCTGCCTGAATGCTAACTGTGGCACCTGGCTTTCATCGCTGCAGAAGAGTGGTTCATAGTGGCAGATCAAGACTTGAGACTTTCTTATTGGTTAGGTACAACTGCCAGCAAAGAGTATTTGGGCTCTGGATGACTTGAAGCTCAAGCGCATACTCATATGGTTGTTTCAGACTAAATTACTTAGTAATACATAAAACCAGCAGTGTCCTACACACATCCAGTTTGTGGCTTCCTCTTCTTCACTACACTTAAGTTATTCCCTTTTAGTAGCTAAATTACAGTATGGTTCTCTGTGTAAAATTAAATGCAATAAAACCATTGCACTTGCAGTTTGGGTGTGGTGGCACTTCTCAGTTGGAATGTGTTCAGAAGCTGTGGTTTATGGTCGCAGTGGAAAACCTACAACTCCCAAAATGTCATCATTTCTCTGGGACTTCCCCTTTCTGTATTGCTGAGGGAATAACTATCTTATGCAGTGATATACTAGCTTGCGTAGAATTTGATTTAGTGATCTTTAGGACAAGGTCTGAATGAAATGGTGTCTTTTCTGTGTTTCTGTTTTCCATTAATAACTTAGTTTTGGCTAGAAGTTGTTTTGAATTGGCTGGTTTGTTCAGGTGCTGTCATGACCTTGTGACCTCACCTTCTAACACCTTCTTTGGTGTTAGAATCAGAGCTTGTTGTCATTGTGCTGGGTATGTTGGAGTGAGGGGTGGTGTGGAGATGGACTGCACAGCTCTAAGGTGCAGACAGGCTTCATCATCTGTTCCCACAGCTGCTGAGGTCTCCCATGTGCTGCATGCACTTTGTTACTAGGATGAAAGAAGGAAACCTCCTTCTCGTTAAAATTCTTGAAGGTTTCTTCCTCTTCGGTAACCAAATTATGTTGTATACAAACACAGTGGAAGCCAAAAAGGACTGGATAATTCATCTGGCCAGCAGAAAGGCAGCCAAGTCTGAAATGTAAGGAAAGAGCAGGAGAAAGGAATCAAAAGATCAGGTGAAGAGAGCTCTGGTGCAGGTGGGGCAAGAGATGCCCTAAAGAGATCTGCAGTGTGAGGCAAATACAGATGAACTAGGGCAGCTGCTATGTAAGAAAAGTGCCTGTAGGCTTGTGAGGAGAGCAGAAGGTGGTGGTTGGAGGAAGCCCTGGTGGGGAGAAAGACTGGGTTTTTTGAAACAAGATGATCCAAATTTGGTGCTATTGGGTCAACATCACAGCATGTCTGGTAACCTCACAAATTTTTTCAATTATGAAAGACCCAAGCCATTCATGTGTGAAAGAGGTGCAGTGTACATTCTCTGTAGCTGAGTTTCTGGGGAAGAGATATTTCAAACTAAGGTCCTGTCAGACCTGTACATGTATTGGCAGTTTTGCAGCACTTTGATGTGAGTAGGAGTTTGGGTCTATGTCCTTAGCCAAGAATATGACATGAGAGCCAGCTGTGGAGCAGGCTGCAGCAATTCCACTGTGTGCTCAGTCCGAAACTTCTGACTGTTCTCTGAGAGGGTTCAGAGTTCAGAGGGTGGAAGGTGAAACTCATCCAGAGTTTCAGGATGAAGGGTACGCTATAATTGGAAGTAATGTACTTTATTTTGTAGTAAAGAGAGTAAACCTATAAAACTAAGGAAGTTGTGAACAAGGAAATCTGTTTGGATGTGGATACCATCCCTGGGGGTGTTCAAGGCCAGTTTGGGTGAGGCTCTGGGCAACCTGATGTAGTGATTGATGTTCCTAACCCCTGCAGCTTGGGGGTTGGAACTATGTGATCTTTCAGGTCCCTTCCAACCCAAACCGTTCTGTGATTCCATGATTTGGCAGTCTGAGAAGTCACTCTGCTCTTGCATAACCTGGCAAGGGATGGTCATGTATGTAAATTCATCCATTGCACTGCCATGAGTGCAACAAGGATTGCAATGAAGGTGACTGCAAGGAGACCTCGTCAATGTGTGTAAGTGTCTAAAGGGAGAGTCCCAAGAGGATGGAACAGGCTCTTCTTGGTGGTGCCAAGCAATAGGACAAGAGGCAATGGGCAGAAGCTCATGCATGGGAAGTTCCACCTGAACATGAGGAAGAACTTCTTTACTATGCAGTGACTGAGCACTGGAAGAGATTGTCCAAAGAGGGTGCGGAGTCTCTTTCACTGGAGCTATTCAAGAACCATCCAAACCTAATTCTGTGCAGTGTGCTGTAAGATAGCCCTGCTTGAAAAGGGAGGTTGGAGCAGATGTGGTCCCTTCTGACCCAACCCATTCTGTGCTCTCCTGACAAAGAATGATGGGTTTGCATTTTCTTTGCTTCTGGGATGAGGTTGACATATTGGCATTTTAACACCTGATTCTCCTCTCTGAAGTTAACCCAACCATGACAACCATGACTGTTTTGTGCATTACCTTACAGATGAGGAAATGCTAGAAATTTTTAATTGCTGTCCCAGTGTTGGATTTCCAGAGATGTTGAATGCAGGAAGTTATTACTGCAGTTGTGTACAGTCAGGTCTCTGAACATCAGCCTGTAAATGAGTGATGGTGCCTTGCAAAGCGTTTTAGTGAGAATTGCTAAAAAGCAAAATTTGATTTCTTAAGCTGTAACAAGGGACTTTTTAAATAAAAGAGGGATCATCTTGTAGTTGCAAGGTCTATAAAACTGCAAAAGGGTTAGTCATTAGCATTGTTGCCTCGTATTAAAAGAATGCAGCAATGTAAACTCATTGTTCAACTGAATAGCACACTTTCAACCTACTGTTCACTATTTTAAGTGAATAATATCTTCTTCCATCTAGAGAGCTGCTTAGCTTCACATTGGAGATTTCTGTGAATTAAAAAAGAAAGACCTCAGGACTGCTGTTACAGATGACAAAAACCAGACATTTTGTACCATGGTATCATACTTTTTCTGGGCTGAACTTCACCTGCCAGGCTGTGCATCCTCACTGAGCTGGCTGTGTAGTCGGAGTCCAGCTCTGCAGAAGTGGTTCAATGGAGGGAAATGGTCAAACATGTGGTAGCAAGGGCTGTTTCTCTGCAGTGCCAAAAGACCTGGGCAAGGACATCTCATTTTGAGGTGTCAGTCTGTAAGGTCAGAGTGTGGTGAGGGTGCTTCCCCACGTGTATGGGAGCGAGGCTCCTGTGGAGCTGAATTCCTTCTCCAAGCCTCTGGCCAACATGGGGAACCGCTGGAGCTGCCGCCAGCTGGCAGCTGGGCTGCTTTGCAAGGGCTGTTGCTGAGTGTGCCAGTTTTGTTGGATTTTGTCTTTAAACAAATTTGGTACCAGACTCCATAAAAGGCTTTGCCTTTTGCTAGCCTGGGATTTTTTTCTGAAAGGGACTCAGGGACTCTTATGTGCTACATTTTTGGACGTTTTCGGTTTCCAGTACTGATCATAGAGCTTTGGGAAGGAGTCTGCTGTTAATTGAAATGGAAAACACAGCAGATGGACTCCTTAAGAGACGGGCCATAAATCATTAACTGTCTGTGTTAATACAAAGCTAGAAAGGTATCTGTTCATGGATTACAGTTTAACACCCCCCTACCTCCAAAAAACAACCACAGAAAGTTCCACCTTAATATTAGGAAGAACTTCTTAACTGTAGGAGTGACTGTGCACTGGAACAGGTTTCCCAGAGAGGTATTCACTATACCTGGAGATACTCAGGAACTGTGTGGATGCAATCCTGTGCAATGGGCTGTGGGATGACCCTGCCTGAGCAGGCACGTTCATCCAGGTATGCTACTGCCATCACATTCAGCCTTACCCAATCTGTGCCTCTGTGACAATGTATAATAATCTCACTTTTATTTTGAAATTTGATAATTCTGCTTTTAATCCTCAGCTTTTACAGTATGCTGTATTCATGAACATACTTCAGGAGTTGTTTGTCTGGCTTCTCAAGGTTGCTGACTTTGGTAATTCACTAGAAGAAATGTACTTATGTCCTAGTGTGGTTGAGAAAATTTTAGTATTTAATATATTGGTGGTCAAGGTGAACACAAGGTGGTCAGGCAGTGTGTGTGTTTGAAATCTGCAGCTATGGATGTTGAGGGATTTGCTTACACGTGAAAGCTTCAGTTGTTCATACTGAGGGCCAGAGTTATGGGTGATAAGCAGAGCCCCCACCTTGCAGGTGCATCTGTGGAAGCCAGGAGACCTTGGAAACAAGAAAGACAGGTTGTAGTTACTGTGTGCCACTCCCCTCTTCTACTGAAGCGGCAAATATCTTAGGGAATAAAATGGAAAAATAAATTATATCAATGTACTATAACTTTGCAAAGCTAAAACATACAGAAGGCTGATAATTCACAAAGCAGAGCTTGGGCTAGACATAGTAGCTTGGCCACATGACGTGCATGTAATGTTTTTCATGCAACTTTCTGTCATTAAATGGGATGTTATTTTTTTTAGTGGACCGTAAAATATTCAGACCATGTCCTGTGGGCAAGTGGTTATTACTGAAATAAACTTTACTCTTGGTATCTCAAAGGCACTTGGAGCAGAGTTGCCAAGTCATAGATCAGTTGCTGAGTCTCAGTGTCAGCAGTAAATGCATGTTTGTTCCTAGGAAAGTAAATGCAGACATGAATTCAGAGTAAATGATCCATATAGAAGATGCTATGCCAGTAAACTAAGGCAAACTCCAGTTTGCTTTAACAAAGGGTTTATCTGAGTTCCCTGAAGGGATTCCAGATTTGTACCAGCACCTACTTGCTTTTATCCAAACTTACTAGCAGAATAAAAAAACCACACTGTATTTTTGCTTTATTTTACCTGTGTTCCTTTGTAACTAAAATACTGACACAAGCATTTAAGCTGAAGCCCAGGCTGAAATAATTTAAATCATCAGTGAAACAGTCTAAGTTCCAGCGTGAGAAACTTGCTTAAAAACTTTGGGTGTTATTTTGTTGTTTGTATGTCATTCTCATGAAAAGGCTGCTTTGATGACCAAATTACTGTTTCATGGAAACCTTCTGTTTCAGGGCTGTGAGAGCTCTGTGTTTTCCTTTGTGATGTGAAATACCACATGGGAATGAGATCTCATTTACACTCATGGCTGAGTCTGACCAAGATCCCCTGGGTAATTTTGCTTCTCCTTTCTATTAAAGCTTCAAAAGAGGCTAGAGTTATATTTACATTTGTAAATTGATTTCATCCTGCATTTTTGTTCATTATGATCCCACTCTTAGAATCTGAATGCACAAGAGTATTTCACCATTCTAGGTGGAGAAGGATTGGAGTTTTATGTAAGAAGGAAGAAACACACTGAGCTCTGTGCTGTACAAATAATCTTTGTGGTTGTGTTCAGCTCTTGTAGGACTGTCAGGAAGGAGAGAAGTGTGAAACTGCTTAGGTGATGGCAGTCTGGGAGTTCTTAACCCTCCACCTGTCCACACACCAAGGCAATGATGATGGAGTGAAGTGGAACTGGACTTGAGGATCCATTGCTGCTGCCGTGCTGGGCCCTGGCATCATGCTTTCTTTCTGGGCAGGATGCAGTGCCTCCTCCAGTGGGTGATGCAGAGTGTACATCCCTCTGCTGGGCTACTTCCTGGTGAAGATTCCCAGGAGGTACTCTGTTCTTTGAACCTCTCCCACTTAGCCCTTTACAAAAGCACACTCAACACATGATGTTGTGTTGACAAACAGTTCTGCTTTTCACAGTTGTGTGATGTTTTTTCAGAAGCCCAGCAAGAGTGGCAGTAGACCAAGTTCCCTGCAACCCCCTTGTGTCTGTGTCCCAGTGTAGCTTTCAGGGAACATCTTTAGATGTAGTCTCTTGGGGCTTTTTGGTGATTTTAATATTTATTGTAACCTTTGGTATTGGGTACTGCACAATAAAACCCAGTATCAGCTGGATGTCAGTATGAGGAAAGTTGAAACCTGTTCCACAGGGTTGAGGTTTTAAATGCACTGTGTGGCTCCCAAAGCTATGTGCTTTAGCTGTGTTGTCTTGCTTTTGGTACTGATCTCACTGTCTTACCTGTGAGACTGAGGTACTCTCTGCTGAATGGCAGCATAAACTCAGTACCCACAGCCTTGACAGATCCACCACACAATGGTTGTGTGCAGTAGTCACCCTTTGTCTCCTGAAATAACCCCTCATTCACTTTAAAGCATGTGCACTCAGACATATTTTCTCTGCCTCTGCTTATTTGAATAAGCAAATAATTGGAACTTTTTTAAAAAGCATCATTTGCATACTTTTCTTTCTCAGAATATCATTGTCTTGAAATGTTTGTACAAAAATACATAGATTGACTTTGCTCTTAAGAAAATGTCTACTTTTGTTTTGGAGCAGTTTAAAAAAATTGTTTTATAAAATGCTGGATAAAAACCATTTGACAGAGTGAGGGCACAGCTGATTTTGCTAGTGTGCAAAGTAAGAAGTATTGCTTCCTTCAGAAGCTTCTCTCCTTCTTTGGGAGGCTGAAGACTGATTACATGGAGGATGTGCCAGTTTGAAAATAGTGCTGATTGCACTTGCATGGAAAATGAGTTACTTCAGCTGTTGTCCATTGCAGAAGCTGTAAAATGCTTGATTCTTTTGATGTGCTTTTCTGACCAGAAAACAACATTGCAGATTTTTTTTTTTCAATTTAGTACACTTTCTATCAACAACATTTAGTTATAAGTTTGTGTTCTGGATAAATGAATATTTAAATTTACATGGATCCACAGTGATATTTCTTATAAATCCATGGATGTTATTTTTAATGTCTTGGCAGTTACGCTGTTTGAGACCCATTATTTTTGAGTTGACAAGCCTTGGTAAGGAGAAGCTCTCCTGGCAGTCTGACCTTGCAAAAATGACATGTAAAACTCACAGTGGACTTCCAAGTGGCAGCAAAATTCATTTAAGAGTGAGGCAGTTTTCACACACACTGAGGCATGGAGATATAAAATCTGTACGCAGTTTGTACAGAATATTTTGCTCACTCTTTTTAGAATCTTGTGACCCCTAGAGTGTACAGAAATGGAGATCCCATAGCTCCTCTAAGCACTGAACACATCCTGGCTCATCAGGGTATCAGCAGTTGTCTTAAGTAGGGATTTCCAGGTTTGTGGTGTTGCTTGGTTACCATAATTCCCACAAGTCTCAAATAAAGAAAGTAAAGCAAATGTAAAAAAAAAAAAAATCCACCTGGTTTCTATTTATGGGCTAGGCTACTGTACAGTTGCAAACAAAACAGAATTATAAATCCTCTAAAGCTTCTGTAATGGTCATTTTTTTTTTCCTGAAGTATTCTACTTGGCTGCTCCCAAAGGCTATCTGTTTTAAATATGTTTCATATTGCACAAGTTCTAGGATTCAGCACAAACTCATCATGTTCAGAAGCTGGAATCTTGACAAATTATGGCTTGTGTCATCAGCCAGTCTTGGTAACTTCAGCTGGGATACCTTTTCAGGTAGCCTTTGTGTGCATCCTTAGATCAGGGCAGGGAAGAGAGTGCAAATCTTAGCTTGGAATATGTTACGGAGTATTTTCTTTACTAATGATGATAATGAATGATCATAACCATTTGGCTAAGGATGTCATGTCATTTTTTTAATATTTCCAAATGTAGCTTCAGAAGTCCTCACCTGCCCTTAGGGGGAATAATTTTGGTGTGTGGGCTCATGTGTTTCAGGAAAAATTCTCATCTTAATTTCAGTTAGCTGCACTTGACAAAGTACACAGACACTCTGAGAACTTGATTAAAGCATATATGTCTAAGTAGCTATTCTGTTGCTATCCCTGCTCCACCAAAGAGTTCTGCAAAATGGAAAGGTTTTTTTGTTGCTTCCAGGCTGAGACAGATAACACCTCTTAAGGCAGTCATTCTATTGCTGTGTAACAAATGAGTTTAAGTTGCTTTTCATGACGTTAACTCCCAAAATAATGCATTTTGGGAAATTGTGGATGAGTTTATTAGTGAAGAGAGCTTTCCATAAATCTGCTAGGGTCATAGACAGTGTACCTGGTTATGGTGCAGTTGGTTACAGAAACTCTCTTAGTTTCTGAGAGTGGAGAAAACTAAAACAAATTGAGATATCTGTGAGTCAGACAGAGATTGAAGAAAGATCCACACATCCAAGTAAAACATTCCCAGCTGTGGAAAAAACTATCTCCATCTCTCAGAAGTATGGTATATATTTGAAGCGACAGCAGTTCTTGTGGAAGTAGGACATGTGAGTATTGCCCTATGTTCATTGTCTGAGAATTTGTGCTTTGACTCAGTCCTCTAGCCATTTTGGGCTTCCAGTGGGTCCAGTTCTTCTGACAGTGGAGAGATTTCTCATATGGTGAGATACTAGGTATTCAGTGGTGTGGTGTTGAATTTCCAGTGTCGTCTGGCTAATCTGTGTGGGTGTTATGGGTCTATTCCAGCTCCAGTACTGTCAGGAGGAATTGGATTAGGCCCATAATGCTTTGGGAGTAAATTATTGACTGATGTTACATTAGGAGGAGTAAAAAACTGAAATTATGAGAGATCATTGGTAGAATAAAGGTGCTTACAGATATCCTATAAAGGTGCATACAGATATCCTATCATTTGCCCAACTGTGATATCATTGTGTGACTTGTGTCACTGAACAGAAATCTGATGTAGGATGAGAGCTGGTCCAGTCCTGAAGCTTTTATTTTGTTGTTTCCCAGTCCTAATGTCAACAGATTTTTTTTGTCATACAGTTTCTAGCAAATACCAGATGAGGATGGTTTTAGACAGAAAGCCTTGTACTGCTTTTGTTGCAGTAAGAAGTGCATGTTGTAAATGTTGATATGAATTGTTCTCTGAAGGCTGGCTCCTGCTGAGTGTGCTTTGCACTGCATGCCCTGGCCAGGATTAAAAACTGCAGTGCACAAAATGGAGCATCTTGAGTTAAAGGCAGGCAGAGTTCAGCTTTGGAAGTTGTTGTTACTAACTGACTGATACTGGCAGGATCTTAGCACTGTGTTGAAGTGTAGCAGTGGCAGACAGGGAGGAACCCTGACTGACTACATCAGAACCTGCAGTCTGTGTTGGGCGTAAGGTTGAGAGTAGATGTCTTAAGGTCTGACTGTCAGAGAAAGTGAGGTTTGATTTCCATGTGCTAAACAGCTGCATTGGCAGGTAGGGAAATGTGACTCACTAGCTAGGCCAAAAGCAAAACCCAGAAAAGGGCCAAAAAAGTCCAAGTGCCATAATCATCAACAAAATCGCACTTTTTTGGTATGTGGACCAGCAGACTGTAAATAGCCTTTGCAGTCATTCATATCAGTATTCAGAAGATCCCCTGCCTTGTGCTGACTTTCTTCTCACCTAGATGTTCCATCACTGGCCTCACCAAAGAAATATCCTGAAATAAAAGCCAGCTGTCTATAGTCCAGTGTTTCCTTGTGTTATCAGCATTCATCCCAGCTCAATATGCCTCCAATTTCACTATAAACTTAGCTTTTAATATTTTTTAAAAATAAGCAAAAAACCAACCCAAAACAGAAGCCACACAAACTATTCTTAACAGACTCTGGCAACTTTCAGTTAATTATAGTGCTGCTACGGTCACTATATACAATCTGGGATATATTTAGCACGGTATTTTTGGCAGGTGTGCCAATCCTATTTGTGGAGGATATTTACTTGGGAATGGAGGGATTGAAGGTTATGTTTGCTGTTGGGGTCTAGAAGGCTCATGGGTCTGCAGTGGAATTAGATGAGTGCAGTGTTAGAGTTTTTGAGCTCTTCTGTGTAATGGGTGTGTTGTGAAATCCTAGGTTAAGGCTGCAGTCAGGGTTAGACATCAGAAGAAAAGGGTCAAAGGCCTTGTTTTACTATTCTGAAGAGTAAAGATTCCTGTAGGATGAGGACTCCAATCTAGAGTGTTATATAGCTCGTGTTATGCTTTGATTCTGCTCTTTAGGTTCATTAAGGGCCATGTCACAATGAACAGCTATTCTGATCTGGATTTAAACGTCGTGTCTGGTTCTTCTGTTGTCACATATCACATTAATACAAGGATTAGGGAGCTGTCAAAAAGAGTCACAGCTCAAGATGGGGAGGGATTAGAATACTTGGGTTATTTGTATGTCCTGCAGGGCTGTAGCACTGCAATGAGCA
Organism: Passer montanus; assembly: GCF_014805655.1. Lineage (NCBI taxonomy): Eukaryota > Metazoa > Chordata > Aves > Passeriformes > Passeridae > Passer > Passer montanus. Next base: position 1,721,618 of record NW_024356504.1, read on the forward strand.
CTGATTCCTGACAGGTGTTTGGGCTTATGTTGGTTTTGGTGCAGTTGTTTGTCACTGAGCTCTGGTGGATGTGCACTTTGGTGATGTGATATCTGAAGCTCTGTTTTTTCTCTCTTCATACTCTGCAGTGGAGGACAATGTGTTGAAGGTTCTGTGAGGGGGTATCATGTCATCTCCATGCACATGGCCTTCATCAGCCATGGCTCTTCCACAGAGGAATACGGGCCAATGTTTTTCAGCCTGCATTCTAAGGCCTACATAGTGACAGCATGCCTTCCTATTCCAGCATCTTTTCGTTGTTTGAGAATAAAAGTCACTTGACTTTTCATAAAAATGGAAATTTATATATAATTGACCTTTCATTATAATGGAAAATTACTTGAACATTTGCATGTTAAGTGACAGTATTATCTGTGATGATACATAAGTCAAATAACTTCCTTATAACTGTTGTTGTACCTTTTCTCACGATTTCCTCCCTCCGCCCTTGAGTAATTTTTTCCTGCGTAATGTTTGATAACATGTCATGGACCATTGAGTAAAGACAAAGTGGTGATTTAGGGGAGATGATCAAACTGTGGAAAGATGTCCTATAGAATTAATTAATTTTTTCAAGGTAATAGATCTCATTTGGTCAAATTTGATAGGTGTGGTATTGCTTGGGAAGAGCAAATCTTTACTGCGTGCAGTAAAATGGGGAGGGTTTAGAATTGTCCATATAGTGTGCTGTTAGCTATCTGCTTTGTTATTTTACAGTGATGCAAAAGAAGAACTTTGGACTGCAATTTTTTGCTTACGTTCCTTTGTGTTTTAAAACAGTTTCTAATAATAGCTCTCAAGGGGCAATAATTATAATTCTGGCTTGAATAATTTCATACCAGTGACCATATTTCTTGACCATATTAAAAAAATGGGATTCTGACATTATCTGTCACTTTCTTCTTCAAATCTTGTCAAGTTCCAAAGGACAAAAATTGTCAAAACAACTCATTGGAGGAAAAAAACATTTTTTTAAAGCCATAAAGCTTTTCCCATTTGACTTTTTCAGGTTTTAGTTTTTCAGTGAAGTTGGAGAAGATTATCCTACCTAGCCTGGGTTGAAAAAGATCAGAACTGGGGTTTAGCAGGTGATGTGATGCAGGGAAAAGGAGGAATCGCTAGGATGCCTCAGTGCAATAATGTCTGTGATCTGATTTGCTGTGTTTAAATCCTAAAAATACTTCCTGCAGATCACAGGCACTACTGGAAGGAGTTAATTGTCTGGATGTTGGCATAAGAAGTGCAGTAGCTATTAGGAATGTTTCTGTCTTCTCTGTTTTGATTCAGGTGCTCACTGGACAAAAGGGATGAGTTCTCAGCCTTTCTTTGTGTCCCTTTGAGGGAAACAGCCAAATCTTGCCCTTGCTTGCCCCAAAGAAAAAACTCCTGGTAGGGCCATCACATAGGTCTCTTCCCCAGTGCTTGGTTGGGGTATTCTGCCCAAAGGCAAGGAATTGGGTGTGCCTCCCTCACCAGGTTTCCAACCCCTCTATTCATCTCATGGATCTGTGCCTGTTGTGTAGATTCCAACATCCAGAAATGCTCTTTAACACTGACATGTGTGAGTACTTGTATTTCTTCATTGAAGCATCACATTTTAAATTGCTCTATTCATTCCTTTGATTTTGAACATAACTGTGACTCAGCCAGCCATGCAGAAATGTGTGTAGATTGTAATGGACTTTGGGACATAAGCTGTGAGTGTTTGTTGTGGGAGTCTTTGCCAGGTGAAGTGCTTCAGGGAACATCTGGCTGTTTTGGATGCAGCAGCAATTAAGAGCTTTCTGCCTTGCTTTAAACTAAAACCTGTGATGCTGACAGGACTTTCACAGTCTAAAATTTGTTTTGGCCTTGGCAAGATATGTAGTTTCAATAAGGATAAAATGAATTAAATATGAAAGCAGTCACACTCTTCTAGTCTGTACATAGAGGTAGTATTTTGTAGTACAAAAGGAAAAATTTGTAAAGACAGTCCAGTCATAGTGGCATAGTAGAGGCTGATTTCAGCAATCAGGATGTTCAGAAACATTGCAATATTCTTTTAGGATTAGCTGAGGGACTGCTAAACAGATCCAATTCCAAAGCAAACAAGGACCAGTGTGCAACTCATTTAATAGCTGCCAAAGAGGAATAATTTCTATCTGGCATGCATGGTAAGCCATAGACCATGACTGCCTTGTCCTCACAACTGCACAAGAGAATACAAAGCTTAACTACTTCCCTGCACTGATGAAATTGGGAGATCAGTTTCCATTCATCCGTGTACAGATGTAAACAGGCACTCAGTTTTCCATGTGGTTGTGTGTCTTTAACTTTGGGGACAATTCCTCTGAAATTTATATGTAAATCAGCAAAGGCCTTGTATTGCGAACAAAGTGCTGGTGTAACGCTTTGGGTTTCCCTTTGTTTCATCTGAGTTAGTATTCTTGAGATGATAATGTTGTTTCTGGAGAATGACCACAGTGAAACTGCACTAGTGCTGCTCAGAAAGGTTGGATTAGTAGCTGCTATGCACCTACAGCTCTCTTGCATTAATGATAAAACAGTTTTTGTTGCTTAAGTTTGTCTTTCTGCACATCCCATGTACTGGCTAGTTTGAGCTTAAAATAGGTGCTTTAAAAACGGGTTTGTTTCAGTGGAGAATTGTATGTGTGGTCAGGAATGGGACTAACAACGGAGCTTAGGTGATTGCCTAAGCTTTCATGGCAGTGAAGATAGGTCTTAGAAAAGATAAGCCCTGTAAAACAGATAAGGGCAACCCCACGTGTTGACCACAGCAGTAAAGGAATGAGGGATATTTATTTCACTAAAGTCTTCTGTAAGAAGAGAGTAAAGCAAAATAAGAAAAAAAATAATTAAGTATTTGTTTGATTGTTGTTTTTTTTTTAACTTCCAGCTATTTTTGCAGGAGATACAGTCTTTTGGAGAAGACAGAAAAATAGGAACAGAAACTGGAGTAATTTGCAGTGGTAAGATACTTTTTATCTCTCTTTGCTGATCCTTCTGATAGGAAGGTTCTTTACTTACAGGTCTGTCAGTGCAAGAACAAGAAGCCAGGAACTTTGGGGGCTGCTTTCACCAGATAAGTGCAGTCTATTTGAACATCTTGGAACTTGAATCATCTGGAAATCATATGATTTCCCACTCTAGCAGAGTGCCTTGGGTTGGGAGGGACCTTAAAGATCTTCTTGTTCCAAGCCTCCTGCCATGGCCAGGGATACCTTACACTAGACCAGGTTGCTGAGAGCCCCATCCAGCCTGGCCCTGAACACTCCCAGGGATGGGGCAGTTTTTTCTTCAGAGTCTATCATTCACCATTCCATATAAATTTCTCTTCTTCATCTTCTTTCTCTCTGTCAGTGATTTGACTTACGCTATATGGTCCTACTGCTTCTCCTCACCATCTCCTCATCTTTTGTAATTGTTTGAATGACTGTAAAGATGTAGCATGGTTTGCAACTGAAAGTTCTGCTCAACTGGTATTCTGAAATCATATCACACTAAGTATAGTCCAAAGTGATGTTCAGAGGGCAGTGGGAAAGGGTAGCATTGTAATTATTAAAAAAAAAAATTAGATGCACATGTAGACTACAAAACTGAGAAATGGGGGCTCTGCAATTGCCTAATTTTAGAGGTCCAAACTCCATGGTTTTTGTCACTTTTTGGAGAAAATATTTATTTGAACATATCAAGCAATTCCTTTTGCCATTTTGTCCAAAGGAGGCAGTTTCTCTGTGTCCAGCATGTTAAAAATCATAAGCTAAGTCTGTTCCAAGCCTGAATCTAACAAGTTTAAAGTTTTAAGGACCTCATCCTTCTGTGTAATTCTAATAGAGATGACCATTTTTTTCAAATGTCTGTAAGGTTCTCCAGTTTCCTTGCAGCTTAGGACACTTGGATTGTGTCCCTTATGAATGGCTTCCTGAGAAATCTTCACTGAATCACTTAGTTCCTCAATTTTAAATCTGTAAGATGGTATAACAATACTCCTGCATGGTGTGTCAGAATGATAAATATGATTATGTATGGAAGTTTCTGAAATGCTCAGGCATTATAATAAACAGATGGAAGAAGTAATTTCATTTGTACATTATTTACTTCATCCACCCTGTTTCTTTGGTGGAGGTAGGTATGCTGTTTCTTAAGGATTTCCTTTTTGCTTTAGATTTTTTACACAGAATTGCCACATGGCAAACTTTCAAATCTTGTGGTAGTGGAAAGCTCACAGGGAGTGGCTGAATAGAGTCAATCTGGTAGTTAATACTTCAGCATACTAAACTCGGTAGTGGTGAGCTGTGTGACTTCCTCAAAGGAAAGAAGATAAAGATACGTGCCCAAAGTGGTTCTTAGGCATCTGCTGATCACAAGTGTGGCCAAGTACATGATGAAATATTGCTTGTCTGGCTCTGAGCTCTGTACAGTAAAGCAGAGTGACTCATTGGGTCAGTTGCTGACCAGAAGTTGAGCTGTCAGAAACAGATGGGCTGCCTAGAGAACGAGATATCTTGGAAGCATCTCCACCCTTGTCAGCACTGTTACACAGCACAGGGATTTCTCAAAAGCAGTGATTTCTGGGAAAGATGCTGGTTTTTCAGCTGCACTTGGTCTTCCACAGCAGAATGATACCTTGTGGCCCTGAGAATAAGGAAACTTGCTGGCTTGTTCATAAAGATCTGTATTTGTAAATCCTGTACTTGGAGGGGTAGTAATAGGGAGGTCAGTGAAGATCTTAAACTTGCAAAGGGATTGTTTTTCAGCTCTGAGAAGCCTTCAGGCTGCTACTAAAAGATGGCTGTGTGTAAATGTTCTTTCTGCAAATGAGGCCAAGATCTTTAGTCAATTCTGAAAATCTTTTCCTGTAGTCCCCTCCACTTCTTTACCCCTCAGCAGAATGAGAATAACAAATGCTTCCTCAGACTGTAGAGCTGGGATAAGGATTAGATATATAGAGGTAAAGTGCCCTACAAGTATCTAGAGAAATAGTTTTTGTAGACACTGAATACTGAGGCAAGTTCTAGATCAGAATCTGAGAAGAGAGTACACCAATCTGGGATGGGTTTTCAGTTTGACTTGCTCTGGTGAGTTCACCCTGGCCAGCAGCCAAGCACCCACACAGCTCCTAACTTACTCCCTGCAGCAGCTCTCCACAGGGGGATGGAGGAGAAAATAGGGAGAACAAAAGACAACTCCTGAGTTGAGTTAAGAAAACATTTAATAGGTCTGCAAGAGCTCAGGGGGTGAAAAACAAGCAGCGCAAGGGAGATGGCACACCAGGTGATGGCAGACTGATATCCAGCCAGTCTCCAAACAACAGCCAAAAAACTTGCTTGAAAACAAAAATACCCTTTTCTTCCTTTATCCCAATTTTTATTTATGAGTTGAGGATGCATCATGTGAAATATCCCTCTGGTCACTCTGAGTCAGCTGTCTCACTTGTGTCCCATCCCAGCCTCTTGCCCACCCTCAGCCTGGCTGTGGGGGTGTAGTGGGAAACAGGGGTGGCCTTGATGCTGTGCAAGCACAGCTCAGCAGTAGCCAAAACACTGGTGTGTTGTCAGCACTGTTGTGGTCACAGAGCCAGAACAGGCACCTTATGGGTTGCTGTGAAGAAAGTTAACTCCATCCCAGTCAGACCCACCACAACCCCAAATCAAACTACATTTTTTACTTAATTTTTAATTCAAAAAATTAATGGTATGGAAAACTGAATGATAAGAAGAACAAAATTCTGTTGTAAGATCTTAAGAACAGAGTATTCTTCATTAGAAATGTTTTCTTATATGTGCAGATGTGAAATTTTCATTAGAATCATGCACCCCTCTGAAACAGTTCAAAAAGACTCCTGAGAATTTGCTGAAGTTCATTTGTCACTGAAAGGTGTGTTAAAAAATTGTTTCAGGAAATTCAGTAGCACTTAAGTGTTTATCTGAATAGTGTTTGCAAATTCAAGCTGACTCTGTCCTGCAAGAACAGTTCTGGAGAAATTTTACCCAGTGTGAACATCACACCTATGTCACAAATGGGTAAGTCTCTAACTGCTTACAGCTGCATCTTGTTACTGTCTGTATAAGTATGTAATTCTGTGCCTTAAAACAATCAACTCTGTGAGTCTTCTATATCATTGAAACTGGACTGATAAAATGCTTTCAAAATTGAAACGTTAATAATTAGATTTATGGGGTTATCCTAAGAAATGGAAAAACTGAAAAAAAGAAAAGATTTTGACATAGGAATGAAATCTTAGTTCACTTCTTAAAAAAATCAGTGAATGGCCCTGTTCTTCCCTGCAACACCTTACTTTTGGTTATGTATGCTGCTGTCAGTGAAAAATAACTGGCAGCTGTGTGATGCAAAGAGTTCAGGTAATTCAGATTAGAGTTTACTGATTACTTTGATGAATATCAAAGTCTGAAACTGAAAGCAAGTTGAGCTTTCATGGATCTTTTAGATAAAATAATTGATATTAGAGGAGACTCTTGAGTTCTTGAATTGATTCTTTATTTTTAGAGTATTTGGCCTGCTCTGTTATTGGTGGCCCTTCTTTATTCCACTTGTTAATATGAAGAGAGATAAGTATTTGTTCCTGGTAGTGAAAAGCATCACAAAGCATACACAAATGGGTAGCAGTGTGACTGGTCTAAATGTCAGATTTCAAGGCAGTCACCTCCAAACCTCTTACTAGGTTTGTCAGTCAATGCTGTCATTCCAGGAGAGAGATGACATTATGGGATTTGGTTGATCATGCAGTAAGCACAGTGAAACTGAGACTCCAGTGCCTTCATAAAAAGTTCAATGCAATTTCTCTTGCCTTTTTAACATTGAAGCACTGACTTGAATGAAACTTTCCTTGTATGGTGGAGAAGAGTGAACATACTCATAAAAGACAGCCCACAGTGAAGGCAAAATAGAATTGCTCCCATCCAGTATGTTTTGAAATAGTTCAGCTGTAAAGGTTCATGATTAGAGCAGGTAGTTTTTCTTTGCCAGTGATAACTTCCATTTTTTGTTCCCTCTATGGAGCAGGCAGTTGGAACAGGTTGGAGTTATGGAAATCTTTGTTTACAACAGCAAAGGAAGAAATGTTCTCTGAGGCCACTAGGATGGAGTGTGTATTCTGCTAGAAGGGAGGATAAAGGCAGCAATTTGTGCCCTGTCCAAAAGCAAGGTGTACGTGGGGATAAAGTGATGAAAGAGTTCTTGTATTTTTCTCCAACTGCACAGTTCAGGCAGTTTAAAAAGAGCCAAAGCATTCCCTGTTGCTGTGCTCTGATTGTGAGCAAGGTGGCTAGACTGTCTGATCTCAGTTAATGAGCAGAACCCCTGGAAAATAGTGATAAAGTTCAGGTCTTGGCAAGTGTGTCAGTATTATTGGCAAGTAAATTTCATGTTTAAGGAAGACAGCCAATGGAGCTGGATCTCATCCTGTGCAAATTGTGTCTCATACATGGGTCTTTCTTTTTTTCCTCTGTTATTGGAGAGTCCCAATACTGAGCAACTATAAATCCAGCTCTCTTCAGCCAAAGTCCTAGGTTCTGTGGATGCCAGTGACAGAGCTCTGTTAACCACAGAATCCAGTCACAGCTCATGTCTGCTGCCTGCAGAGCCAGCCCTGCTTGTTTTGGTGTGTGGCTAAATTGGAGATGTGAATTTGTGGCAGCTCTGACTGTGCTTTTGTCTACAGTAAGAAATCTGTATGAGTGACTGCCAGAACTGCTTGTTATGAATGAAGGTGATAACTTTGTGAATGGCTTCATGAAAATACAGTCAATTTGTGAAGGACTAGCTGTTCAGGAGTCACCTCTGCCTTTACTTGGTGAGGCTGTAGAATAATGAAGGAAAGGCGTGACTGATGCAGCGCTTTACTTGATAATAAATGCTGTGATCAGCTCTTCTGTGTCTGCACAAGCCACAGTAACTTCCTGCTTTGTTAAGTTGAACTTTGCTTATTCCAAGTTTTGCTGTGATTTGGGCTTTTTGGGAAAGGATAGCTGACTAACAGGGATTTCATTTAGCTGTTGGGGAACCCTTGCTTAGCTGGTGTTCAAGAAGTGCTTTGGCTATGCTGAAGTAGCTTCACTGAGCCCCAACAAAACCCATTTGATTGGGGAATTCCTAGCTAGCTCAGTTTATTGTCTGGCAGTTCTTACTGCTGACAGGATGGTTAGAGCAAGTTGAGATACTGAGAGTTTGACTTGCTGAGACTTTGGCTTGCTCAGTGTGGTAACTGTTAACCAGCACTGGGTTTTTGATAGTGCCTACATGCAATATATAAGAGCTTGTCAGTGCTGTTGTAATGTTGCTAATTAACAGCAGTGAGAAGAGAGACATAGCAGTTAAAGAAGTTTTGAAGTTTCCATACAAAACATGCTTTTTAGTGTGCTTGTGGTGGATTGACCCTGGCTGGATACCACCAAAGCCTCTCTGTCCCTCCTCTCCTCAGCTGGGTAGGAGAGAGAAAATGTAACAAAAGACTTGTGGGTCAAGAGGACAGGGACAGATCACTCAGCCATTATCATCAGGCAAAACAGACTAGACTTGGACAAATTAGCTTATTTTATTACCAGTCAATAAGGATAAAGATTAAAAACCGCTAAATTTTAAAACACCTTTCCCCCCAGCCTTTCCTTCTTCTCAGGCTTAACTTTACTCCCAAGTTCTGTAACTGCTCTCCAGAGCAGTGCTGGTGGAAGGGTAATGCGGGTCATGGTCAGTTCATTACACATTGCATCTGTTGATCCTTCCTCCTCAGGGAAAGGACTCTCCACACTCTTCCCCTGCTCCAATGTGGGGTCCCTGCCGTAGAACACAGCCCTCCATGAGGTTCACCAACACGGGGCCTTCCCACGAGCTACAGTTCTTCACAAACTGCACCAGTGTGGATTCCTGCACTGCACCAGCAAGAGTCCCTTCCCATGGGGTGCAGTCCTTCAGGCACAGCCTGCTCCAGAGTGAGCCCCCTATAGCATCACAAGTCCTACCAGCCAACTTGCTCTAGCATGGGCTCCTCTTCCCAAGGGTCCACAGGTCACTGCCAGGAGCTTGTTCCAGTGAGGGCTTTCCACAGGGATACGGCCTCCTTCAGGCATCCACTTGCTCCAGAGTGGTGTCCTTCACAGTCTGCAGGTGGATCTCTGCATCCCTATGGACCCCCATGGGCTACAGGGGCACAGCTGCCTCACCATGGACTACCCGGGAATCTCAGCTCTGGTGCCTGCAGAACCTCCTGCCCTTCCTTCTCTACTGATCTTGGTGTCTGCAGAGATGTTCCTTTCACATATTATTTCTTAGTCCTCCCTCCACCTGCAATTGCTGCTGCACAGCTTTTTTCACCCCACCCTTCTTAACTGTTATTCCAGAGGCACTGTCACAGCTGCTGGTGGGATTGACCTTGGCCAGTGGCAGGTGCATCTTGATGCTGACTGGCATTGACTCTATTGGACATGAGGGAAACTTCTGGCAGTTTCTGACAGAAGCCATGCCTGTAACCCCTCCACTATCACAACATTGTCACACAAACCCAGTGCAGTGTCGGAAACCTGCTGGTGTCCACGCTTGCCCAAGTGGGTTTGGCATCCTTTAGCACACTGAGAGTTTCAGCTGTTAGGGCCTGCAGCCCTAGTAACTAGTAACCTAGGTAACTACAAGTTAGAGCTTAATTCTTGAACACTGAATTCTGTGCAGCAAGTAGTATTTTACCTTATCCTCCAAAGCTGTCTTAAAGATTCATCTTCAGAAATTCTGGACAAATGCAAAGTAAAGGTTTATCCACAGATTTTATAGTTTCCTGGATTCTGGCATGCCATAGATCACTTACAGTAAATAGTGTAAATTCACTTACAGTAAATACAAATAGTTGAGCTGAAAGATGCTCTAGAATGTGTACCTGTGCTATACAGTAAAACTGAGCTTACCTGTCTTTGAGAAAAGTACTTCAAAATAAGATGTACTTTTATTTTCTTGAAAATGTTCCTCACTAAATAAAGTATCTTCTTTTCATTCTGTTGATAGTTACTGCATTTGCTGTCCATATGTTGCAGTTAGTCAAACAGCTTTTTATCTCTGGGTTGCCCTTTCCAACTTAAGAAACCTGTAATTTAAAAAAAAAATTCAAAACCTTAATATACCTGTCTAAACAGGGACCTCAGTTCATGCATGTCAGCAACACTTGATATGCTATTGACCTTCAGAAACAGAAAGGCTTTTTGAGATTGTCCCCTGACTATTGGGGAGGGTGTGGAAGGGGGGACTGGTTAAGGTGCTTTTGCATATTTTTAGCAGTATGCAGTCTGCATTGCTTGACTGTACTTTTGCAATTAATGTTGATGTAGCTGGGTAGTGGGGGTTTCAGTTGAAAAAAATGTTGAGTTTCTTTTGGGGTTTACCTCTAAAAAGTGCAGTTCAAAGTCCAGTGAGTGCTCTAACAGCCGCTTATTCATGTGTAATAGCAATTAGGTTGAAGGACTGTATGAAACAATAAGCAATTATGGATTAACTTATTTATGTGCTTTTGTTGTTGTTTCCAGGAATACCTTTTGTTAACATTAGAAAATCAATGTTTTCCTCGGCACTAGGAAGGTGGGGGAGGAGAGGAAGGCTGTTATTTGTCGTAAATCTGAGAATACCAAAATGTTATTGGTAGTGACAATGTAGTGTCTGACTCTACAGGTACTGTTAATATGGGAATACTGCTGGGCCTGTGTCTGTTCATTGTGGATATACATCAGGTGATTTTACTAGAGAAACTCGTAAACATTTGTTAAAGCTTTTATGTACATATATTTTGCGTGCGTACATATGTATATAATATATAATAATTTAAATACTGTTCAAGGAAAAATTTGCATCTTCTTCAAAGGAACTGTATGAGGTGACTTGGTTATAGAAAATGAAAGGCTGCATTTAATTTCAGTGTTTGGTTTTGGAAGGTTCAGACTGCTTTGCCACATTTAAATCAGGTGTTTACCTTCAAACATATACATAACCACACTGACTCATAAAGTATGCTTACCTATACTTTGAATATGTGTTACTTACCTGAGGTCTCACCACACTAAGGCTTCTTCAGGTCTGTCATGCCTCCAGTTGAGCACCTGGCCTTATCAGTTCACTTCAGATGCTCTTTATTCAGGGAGCACTTTCAGAGCTCTGGTGAAATGCTTCCTTCCCCCAAACTCACTGTAAACTTGCCAGTTCATCATGACTGTGGTGCTTCCTTGTGCTTGGTCAGGGCAGCTCTGATGACTCCTTCTCTGTCTGCAGTTGGGGGGGGCTCCTGTGGGACCAGCAAGAGGCTGGTTCAAGTCCATGTAGCTCTTTGAATTGAAAGGATTATATTTGCTGAGAGTCAGCCTTGCGTATCTAACAACAGTAAACTGGTTCTTCAGAGGTGTCTGAGCAAGAAGGAAAGGTGATGTGGACTTTGAATACTTAATAGAAAGAAGGCTGAAATCAGAATAGCTCCAGAAATCAGAATATCTTTGAACTTGAGGTTTATTCCAACATTGAAAATTTACTGTACTCTGTTCTGCTGGTGGAAGTTTGATTCCTTGTGATAATTTATTTCTTGATGTCCAAAACGTGTGAATTTGAACACTTCTTAACATTCACTTTTTTACTTCTGCTCTTACTGTTTAGAGAAAACACTGTGATTGAGGCAAGTAATACTCCCGCTTCACATCCTTCCCTGTTAGCATTCCCATGCTGTGCTCTTGTAGCAGTCCACATTTGGGCAACCGCAAAAGCAAATGAGCCGACGCTGTCTCTTGGCATCCCTTTCTGGGCTGAAATAGGAGCCAGCATAAATGGCTTAATAGCTCAAGTCCCTGGCAAGAACAGCTTGGAAGATAATACCTCGTTTGTAAAAATTGGAAGTTAACGTTCTTTGTTGTTTGCAGGACAGTCATGCAGATGTAGAATTTGAGTGGATAGGTTTTTGCTATTTCACTGCTCTTTATCTATGTGTTTAGGAAGATATTTTGAGGCGCTTGAGGAAGAGCAAGAGGCTAATGTTTGTTTTGGCAAGTCTTACTGTGGAAAGTAAGTTTTCTCAGTCTGAATTTTTTTTTTCCAGAACCCACATCCCTCCCTCCTGCCTATCAGAGAGAACCATTTTACTGACCATGTAGCTGAATTCATCTATTGTCAATTGGGCTCAGCTCTACTAGTATGATATACGTAGTAAAACGGGGAATTCAGATTGTGCTGAATCACAGTGATGCTCTGCAGATGTTCCTCCAGGATGCCAGCCAGCAGAACACAGGCTCTAGGCTTCCAGCAGCATTCTCCTGCAGAGTGGGGAGGGTATGGAGCCCCTGCATGCACTCCCTGAAGTGGGGAGAGTCAGAAGCAAGCAAGTGGATATTTTATCCTGAGCAGCCCCTGGGCAATTGTGGTAATTATGCAGTGGTGCTGGGTTTCCTACCTTTGGAGCTCTGGAGTGGGGATATGCCTTTGCTGGCTCTTACCTGGTTCTAGGAGGCTAATAGATGTGTTTGAGGGAAATAAGACAACTCTTTTGAGAAAAACCTCTTAAGAATGGCCTAGGGGTTAAAGTACTCTTCTAGTGTAGCAGCAAGCAGGTTTGGAACAGGCACTAGATGTTCAGTGTCTGTAGACGTTCTCTAGTCACTGGGCTGCTGAAATGAGTTTTTTCTGTCTCTATTTGAGCTGTTTCATGTTCTTTATATAAACAATTATACAACAGGACTCCTAATTTTTTCCAAAATTCCAAAGATTATAATGAGTCGATAATTTTCTACCATGAAATGAAAAATTGTTGGGAGACTTTCTGCCTTATGCTATTTCAGCCTTTTGGTATTTTTGTAGTTCACTAGAGCTTCTTAATGTGGAGTAGAGTCGGTGTTGCTGAGAGTTCAGTTCTTTGGTAAATGGGTGGTATAAACTGGATGGGTCAAAAAGAAGAGCAATAAGGAAGTGCTGTCACCTCAGTTCAGAATTACATGTGCATTTGACCACTCAGACTTTTAGCAGTATATTTGATAGTTGTTCAGGTGACAAAACCAGCAGGACAGGGAGTTCAAACACATGATATGTACATCAGTTTAGGTGGGAAAATATTTGCTTTAGATTGCTGACTCTACTTCACATGGCAAGTTGTGCAATTTTAGAAAGGATCTGGCTTGAAAATAAGTGTTTGGCTCCTAATCAGTATGGAAAGAGCATGGGAGGAATTTTCAGAGGTTGTGCCTAAGTCTCTTGAATGTTCACTAGGAAATAGCTCTTCTATCCTATAAAATATCCTTTTAATGGAAAAGTCTGCTGCTGTGCAAGAAGACTCCCTTCCAGAAATTTGACATTTGTTTGCATTCCTGGATTTTGTTTAAGAGGTGTACTGCCACATGTATTTTGGGGAAGTTTTTCAATGTTTAGAATGCTATTTATTAAAAAATAATGGTGCTTAGTTTATTTTCAAATTTATTTTACTTAAAAATATGATTATTTCATAAAACATTTAATGCATTCCTTTTCTGTCTGTGTGCCTGCCTATATATCTATATATACACTTATATATATATATGTGTGTGTATGTCAGCAGTTACAGAGTATTTACTTTGCACTGGTACCTGTCTGTTGAAACATGGAAACATAGCTCTGCACAGGATTTGCATGTGTCCCTTCCTGCAGCTCTGTTTTTCATTCCAGTAAGTTGCTGTAAATAATGCAGAGCTGACCTTTCTTTATGTGCTTTTTAAATTGATCTCCATTGCTCAGATGCAGGATGGCATTAATGACCTTAATATAAGCTACTGTTTGGATCCTTCTCAGCCCAAGCTGTGTTCTACAGGTTGTTACACTTCATCTCTGAGGTGTAACTGGTGGTCACTGATCAAGGGTGTCAGTCACCTGCCATGAGCAAACACCAGCTCGTACAGTGACACCAGTCTCTGGGGAAGCCACACTGAAACTTGTGTAAAAGAAGAGCTTCACTTCAGTGGGACAGACCCAGCATTCCAGGGCTGTACAGGAAGAGGGTTTGCTAGCAGCCTCACTTGTAACCAAGGGTGAGCAGTGATAGAAAATACAGCCAGAATCTTTTGTGATGTCAGTGTCCAAAGCTATGGTTATATCACTGAATACTTGTAAACTGTTTGGATGAAATATTAATGGAGTTTGGGGAAGATAGCAGTCAGTAGCTTTCTTTTGACCATCTCTTAATGTGGCCTTGTTAAAGGCTAGAGTGTTCCTCTGCAGGATTCTCATACAGTGGAGCTGCAACACCAAGTGCAGGGATGACCTGAGGATCCCTCACACGCCACACCTCTGTGAAAACACAAATGCCTGTGAAGCCCACATAAGCAGTGGTCTGGCTTCTCACACGCAGGAACTGGGAGAGGGAAGCAAGTCAGCTGACAAGAGGCACAGGCTCTCCCTGGGTTACAAGGATGGTACCATCTCTGCTTAGGAAGGGGAGAGCATAACAAGGTCAAAGAGCAAGGGGTTTTATCAGAATGAGGTACAGAACTTACCGATGCCTAACCATTTTATTGCAACACTGACTGGACATGACAGTGTGTCTGTGGTACCTGCATAGAGCCATTCCTGCTGTTGGCAGAAATCTGAGGAGGATAGGAGACAGAAGGACACTGACCCAGGTGCTAAGGTCTGTCCTTCCTCACATATCCCACTCTCACCTTTGTCCCTTTTTTCTTTTTAGCATATAGGTCTCTGGTCTCTCAGATATGGACTTTATAGTGTTAAATAGCATAACTGAGTTCCTGATGTGCCACTGCACATTTTCCAAACCTTTACCCCTTACTGCCTGTTTCCAAGCAAGCAGCCTGCAAAGCTGTAGATCTGAGACATCTGCTTCTTCCTCAAACTGTGTAGTCAGGCATTTCAGAAATCCTCAGGAGGAGGTGATAAACAATGAGGGAGCATAAGCCTCCTTTCTGTAGGAGTCCAGAGCTACATGTGGAATCAGTGAGATGCTTTATTTCGTGCATCCTGTTTTCAGATCTGCAGCCAGTGGGTTTCAGGCACAGTTTGGTGACCAGTAGAGAGTCTGGCTGCAGTAGCTGAACAGGAGGCAGAATACAGAGGCAAAAGCTGCATTCTGTGATTGAGACAAGCGTGACCAGGGACAGTAACGGGACTGGGCTCTGCAAATGAGGAATATTCTGGAATGTTTGTGCACTTCCATACATATGTTTATGCAGGCATTTAAAAGAAAGGATTTTGAAGCCTTCAGATGTCATGAAACTTATCTGGGGTGCTTAACTAGTCTGAAGTGGCTAATCTCAAACTTCCAAAAATCAGGAAATACCAAATGATGATGTGCATAGAAAACTTTTACATGCAGTCATTAGAAAGATATAAAACAGTACTGGAAACCACCAGTTCTGTATTTATAACATTTTATGTTGGTTTTATTAGGTGTGTTCATTCTAGTGACACAAAAGGCTAAAAGGACAGCTGTGGGGATACTTGTTAATATGTCCTGGGTGCTCCTGACTCTGGTTATGTTTATGCATTTAGTTATTATGTTTGTCCTTAGACGTGAGACTACAACAAATAGAAAATCATACCCATTGCTAATCTCAAGATACTGAAGACAGATGTCTGAATTGTGGTATTTCTTGTAGTTTCACAAACAGTGGCATGCTGATATTTGCCCATTTGACCTGATTAATTTTTTTCTTTTATTTAAATAAAATCTGAGTGAAAACCAAAATAATTCCTTTCTAAAATGCTTGAATTCTGGAATCTCACTCTCAGAGTTTTTTCAGTCTTTCTGGTGCAACAATATTAGCTTAAAACTGCATCAGAAAAATTGTGTTCATCTCAGGCTTCAGCTGCAGTTCTCTAGTAGCATTTCTGTATAATGAGAAACAAATTCAAATGTGCAGTGGAGGCCATGTGTCTCTGATTCTGCTGGTTTTGCTTTTACCTAGGGCATGTGGAAGTCTGCAGGCAAGACAGTGTAATATAATATATATGGATGGATAGGAATCTCATTTGAAAATGAGATGTAATTCTGTAGAGAAGGTAGAAATAGAGAAGATGAAAGCATAGTGCAGGCTGCTACAATCTCATTAGATACTGTCATGGTTTAATCCCAGCCAGCAACTAAGCACCACACAGCTGCTCATTCACTGCCTCCCCATGGGAGTGAGCTTTGAGTGGCAGAGCTTTGTATGCTGAGCCTGACATCATATGATATGGAATATCCCTTTGCTCAGCTGTCCCGGCTCTGTCCCCTCCCAATTTCTTGTGCCCCTCAGGCTCCTCGCTGCTGGGGTGGGGTGAGAGGCAGAAAAGGTCTTGATGCTGTGTAAGAAATGCTGGCAGTATCTAAAATATCCCTGTGTTGTAGCTACTGTGAAGAAAATTAACTAAATCCCAGCCAAAACCAGCACAGGTACTTAGCTTTCTTCTTCTTCTTTTTTGAAGTTTCTCTAAAATTGTGATTCCTTTGTTCTGCCCATACCTGTCTAGCTTTTAGGAGCTGGGAGATTTTGACTGAATTATTTGGAAATGAGAACATTATTTGTAATTAAAAATAGAAAATTACATTTAATTAAAATTCATATTTTGATGTTGTTCTACTTCATGGAAAAAATTTGAGTGACAAAATTGTAAACTCTAGTTTCTCTTTTCGTAGACAAAGCTCACTCAGTGACTGGGATTAGAGAAGCATTGGCAAGGGTCAAGTCGGTTAGACCTGGAATTCTTGGCTTGCTGGGGTAGTATTTCCTTATAAAAGGAAACAGTTGCAGTGGGTAGATGAGGAACTAAGACTTTTTTTGGGATGTAGGAAAGCATTCATCCATAAGCCTACAGATGGGAAATCCTCCCAACACCAGATTATTAGGTGCTGTTTAATGGGGAGTTTTCTGATCCCCCTTGCCAAAGTTGTGTTTTCAGATGTTGAAGTGGTGGAGCAGGTGTCACACACAGTCTCTACTCTGATAGACTTTACTGTGACAGGGTATTTTCACAAATTATATCTTTCTGGCAACCTTAGCATCTGACAGGGTTTTGATGTGTGAAATTTAAATGTGCCTGGTTTTGCAGCAGTGGCAAGACACAGAATTGTTGTGATTCTTTGATGCTTCTGATGCAGGCAATCCCCCCCCCACCTATAATGTTGTATAGAATGGAGTGTTTGTCAGCTTTACCTGAGGGTCTGGCTGGCTGGAAGGTGTCTGTGGGCCAAATACCTCTGATGCTGGTACCCGTGGGAAGGTGGTGGGCATTCTTGGGATGCTTAACACAGCAGCAGTAGGGTTTCACTGCTGCTTGGAGACAGAAAGGAAACTTCTGTAAAGGCTGAGCCAGCAGCACATATTTTAGGCTGTGTCAGGTGAGCTCTGACATATTTTTCTGCAGTGGTTAAAGGCCGTTCCTGTAACTGTCTGCCTGCTGGACGTTGCTGCTTACAGTTAAGGTCAGCAGGACAGATTATGTGCCAGCACTATAGATGCCCTAGATCGGGTTCATGGTAGCTTAAACTGCACAGACTAACACAAACTGCTTCGTTTGGTAGGGGAGAGAAGTAAAACTGCCAAAAGTAGTGCAATCTTCTCTGCAGCATTCCCCTGAATGCAATTGAAATGCTTCATTTTACAAGGCAAGTGAAATGTCTCATTTGGATGTGTGTAATAGCTTTAGAAAAAACACCCTGTCAGTACTTGAGGTCAGGATGTAATGAGAAACTGAGAGTGATCTCCTGCTGCAGGTAGTGCATTTGGAAATTTGTATCAGAAATGAATGACCCATTCATATAAGGGATTTTGTAGTTTGTTGGGATTTTTTTTGCATTAATTTATTTTTCTTGGAAGTCTTTTGGCATGATTTGCAATGACATTTCAGGAGCAGAAATGGAAGCAGGAGATGGTGGAGAAAGACAAAGCATGTAAACTGACATTCAAGCTGACAATCTCTCATATACAGTATGTTTTCTATCTTTTGAATTTATTACTTGTACTAACTTAATCTTGGCCAGTGCAGAAAATCTTCTGTCGGAGATGTTTCTCCAACCATTCTTTTGTGTGTATGATGTTGGTGACATGTAAAGGACTGTTCTCCCCTGGCTTTAGGTGCCTTTTGGGCTCAGCTGAGGATCCTGCTTTGATGTTCCACAGCTCGCACAGAAAGAGGCTTTGCTGAAGAGCTGAGGATGAGAATGTAGCAGCTCAAACTTAGGTCCAGGCCTGGAGATAAAGCTTGTAAACCTCAGTGGGACTATTTTGTTCATAAAATTCTGGGTATGCTGTAGTCTTTTGCCACAGGGCCAAAAACTAATTAATTGCTAAATACTGAGATTAAAATAACACCAGAGAAAAAACACTAGTTAAGTCAATAAATCAGTTGGTGCTACAATGAGAAATTTAAATTTGTTAACTATTAAGTATAGCATAAAGGATGATGCATTTAAAAATTAGTGCAGCATTGACATTTTCTTTTTAATGTATCATCTGTATTTTATGTAACAAGCAGTGCTGGACTGAGTTATTTAAACGAGCAAGTGTTTTATAAATATTATTTCAATTATCTGTCCTTGGAGAAGGTGAATGAAAAATAGCTCCAACTCAGTTTTAGCAACTTCATTTTGACAGTTGTAAAATGCATATTAATGAATATGTGAAGTATAGAGAAATGGGTCCATTTGTAAAAGCTGGTGTCCTCTTAGTTCTTTATCTTAAAAGGGAAAGAAAAAAGAGAAAGGAAGAAAGACGCAGAGGGTATGTTTCATGTAGCATACCAGGTCTTTTTGAAATAGCTTGCAGTTGCAAGCTAGCTGAATCAGCACCACATTTACTGGTAGAAGGCTATAATCATAGTAACACCTGCAGTGTACAGCGGAGAACAGACACATCAAATTCTGGCAAGGTGTTGAATAAAGTTTTGATGTCTGGTTTTAACTCAAGTCAGAGCATTGCTACAAAGAGTAGAATTGGCTAAGTAGTCGAGTTTAATCAGCAAAATTAATTTAAATTTCAGGAATTATTTAGCTAGTATATTTGAAGAAACCTTGGTTGAGAGGCATGAGGCTTTCACAAAGTATCATTATTTGGATTAATTTACTTCATACAAGATGCAGTTTTAAAATGTACAATTTTGGTACAAAATTGATAACACATGTTGAAAAAGAACCTGAGGAATTAAAGTAAAATATATCTTTTCACTTTACTTAGTAGTTTTTATAGATTAATAAACTTTTAAAGCTAGAAAGAGTTTGTTACGTCTTTTAGTGAGCTTGTTTCTGTGTTGTGTGTTTGGTTCTTCAGGAACAGATAAACTTTTTTTGGTTAATGTTGTTATGAGGGGCTGGATCAGATTAAGTGTGTTTGAATCAGTATGCAAGAGTGCATTGATCAGTTGTCTCTAACATTACAAACATTGCTCTGTACTGGATGCAAGAGCAAACCAGTTAAATTCCTTAACTGTTCTTTACAATACAGTTACCCCTTAAACAGAGAATAGGACCCATCCAGCGTGGGTTTGATGTCACTAGATAGAAGCCATGCTTTTATGAGAAGCAGCAAAGGAAATGAAGATTTAGAGTAACTTTAGAGCCAACTTTTCCAGTCGGCATGGGAAAATTTATCATCTGTATCTCATGTTCTTTGCCCCTTCAGCGTGAGAAATAGCTGACAGCAAAAGACAAGTACATTAAAAATAATTGTCTAGGGACTACAGGCTGCAAGCATTTCTCAACACCTTTTGTTATTGGAACACACTAAGTATTGGAAATGGAATTGCCCTGGACTTACCTTCTGAGCGATCTTCCTGCCTGCTCTGTCCAGATGTTTTTAATTCTGCTTCTAGCCTTTGGGTGGCCTTGACAAAGAAACTAATTTGAGCTCTTTCATTCGTGATGCAAGGAGCGACAGGAAGGGCCACCTTCCGCTCTGAGGTACCAGCAGACAGTGAGGCCTTCCCAGTGACACAGTGGCCCAGCTGCCAAGAAGGCTTATCAGACATAGTGAGACTCCAGCCTTGGCTAAGCATTTGAGCCACTGACTTAACACAAGTAAAAGGTATTTGAGCTCTGATAGAGCATCTATTCATAGTATAGTAAGATGGAGATGGCACGAGCAACCTTACTTATTTCAGGCATGTCTTTTTAATAGCTGGCAATTGAAATGGTTACTTTTGTCTTTTGGCTCTTCGTCAGACCAAAACTCAAATGAACTTTTTTCTTTTTTCTGTTATCTCTTCCCCATATGCTTCCTTAGCTCTCATCTCTTTAGCTAGAAAATGGCTGCATACAGAAATTAATTATAAGATGTAGAAGTTGTCAGTGAATACTGCAAGTGAAGTGCTTAATTTCTGGAGTGTGAACTCTACTAAACTTCTGTGTTTCAAAGAAGAAGTTGAGGGAGGATTGTTTAAGGGCATTCAAAGAGATTTAGAAGAATTTTTGGAACACATCAGTCCACATAGCAAATGCTTAAATGGAGAAAAGGATATGTTCCAACTTAAAAACTTAAAATGAACTTAAGGGTTTGTTCTCGTATATCTATACCTTTTTATTAGTGTACAATAGAGTTAAAGATAGTGACCAAACCATGCTTGTATTTCATTTGACTTAGTCTTTGCTGTAATTCTTCGTGTGTGATTTAATTTTAAAATGTGAAGATTCAGCTCTGTTCCTTAGTGAAATTCAAGGCAGTTGGTTTTGATGGAGGCAAGAATAGGCAACAGGCCTCCTTTCCCTGTGTTTAACTCTTCATCATGTGGTAGAGTCACCCAGCCACATAACTGGAAATAGAAAGTATATTGCAGGATTTCTTAATCATATGCAAATTCCATTCATGTGCCCAAGTTTTCAGAGAAGACTTAGAGATTTAAATCTACAGACCCTGTTAGTTTCAGTGGGAGCTGTGTGACTAAATCTTCTGAATTAGTTATGAACTAAAAACAAACAACAAGCAGCCATGCAGCGCTTGTCAGCCCAACCTCCTGGCACATTTAGCTGCTTTTTAGGACTGCATTAATTGATAAATTATTTTGGCTAAAATTGAGGATGCTGGTGTATGAGAAAACAGGAGCTGTTGAGTTCATCTAAGGTACTCCTACTCTTATAGCCTCAGAACAGGGTATGGGAGACATGGCTGGGAGAAGTGTGATATGCCTTTTATCCAGATTCATAGCTATAAGGCATTTTTAAATGTGCTTGCAAAACTAATCTGGGGAAGGTAGGAAATTTGGACTAGCTTTACCTTTGGCAGGATTGAGCACTGCTGTGCAGGACATTGTGTTCTCATTTTTCTCTAATGCTTACAGGTAAGCATATGCAATTAGTCATTACAGGTGTAGCTTTGACAGGTTGGGACTAAAACCTCCAAAATAATCTCTTTGATTTTTTTCTCATTTCAGAGACACTACTCTCCTCTGAATAAAGATGGCAGAAATCAATTCTCATGTAAATATCAAGGAAAAGGTAGGTTCAAGTAACAGTACAGTACAAACAAAAATTATATTTGCATACCTATTTAATTTCTGCTCTTTCCAACACTGTTTACATACTGAACTTTATTATGTATTGACTCTGTGCATGAAGTTAAGTATGCACACAGATATTGATAGGACTAATCTGAATCTTGCGTGATGAGAAGCATTTTTACTTTTTTGCAAAGAGACTGTTTTGTCAGCTAGAGTTCTCTTATTCCTTTGTAATTCCTGTGCACACTGATGGTATGAAGAACAGTCCTTTGGGATGATTGCTGCTGTACAAAATGCAGCCATCGAAGAAACATGCCCTTTAGAAATAATTTTCTGCCAAAAAATGTTATACCTATAATAGTTAAAGCAATTCCTAAAAGTGCAGGACCTGCAAAGAGTAGATTGCTTTTTCTTATGAAAGTATGTCTGCTTTTAACTGCATTCCATGTGCTTGAGGCTTCTCCATATCCTTGGTTAGAGCTAGAGCCTTGTCACCCTTTCAGGAGCAGTAAAGGACCTAAAGTTAGTTAGGATATGAGGTAAGACAGGAGATCTTTCATGATTCCCAGCAGTCAGATTGTGAAGAGACCATCTAACCATAGAATTTCTTTTTCTCTGTCTCCCCTTATGGGAAAAGTTCCTTACTTGTTGCACTGCCCAGGTGCCTGTTTTTTGAGTAGTTTTACCTTATATTTGTTGTTAAAATCTGTGTTGCTCATTGTGCTTGAGGATTTGCATGTCAATATGAATCTCTGTCTTAGTGATGAATGTCTTCCTTAGTACTTAATAAAAGTACAGGGTTTTAAAATTGAGTAGCATGATGATTTTGTAGTAGAAAGTAATGTCATTGAATGCTTTTCCCTGGTGCCAGAGTACAGTAATTCCTAAAATACAACTCAGTAAATCAGCTGAAGCTCTGCGTATTTACTGTGTAGCTTGAATTTTTAATTTAAGTCAGTTTTACGAGTCCAGGATTTTACAAATCATGTGTTTGTCTTTTGCAAGATTAAGAATGAAGAACTACAACAGGAGTTTTATTCATGGTAGATATCTGCTGTTCCAAGTGTGATATCAGCTGGGAGTGCCCCAAATCAAATGTTTATGAGCATATGCATTTTAAGGCAGGAAAATAATGGAATCAATACACTGTTATAAATTGCTCCACTCTTTATTCCTGCATCTTCCATCACTATTTAATGCCACTAAATCCCTATGCCAAGTTGAGAACTTAGTTTAATAGCAATTGGAATTGTTTTGCAAAATCACTGGGTTTTATTCTGGAAAATATAAATTAATATATTTTATTAAGGGTTGGTGACCAAACAGTGTAAGCCTCATGCAAGCTACATACTGCAGTTGAGAAGGTGTTGTGCTCAGAGAGCCATTGCACTTGGGCAAGTCCCTTGTGTTTTAAAACAGGATTGCAGTGGTCTGTTTGGTATCCTGTGTTTGGTTTACATACACAACAAAGATTTGGTATCTTTGTATTTGTATGGGCAGCAACAAACTGAGTAACTATGAAGTGACTGTAGCTTCAGAGGTCTTTGAGTGATGCACTAGAAATACAAGGAAAAAGTTGAACAAATAAGTCCTGCAGAGTTGCCTTGGATAGTATTTGCACATAAACTGTAAAACGTGAGGATTTCATTTGCATGTTTGAAAAGCAGACATATTTACTGGTAAGAGAGTCAAAATCACATCCCTTTCTCACTTAGCTTACAGAGCTTCCATAGTCATGCCTCACACAGAGTGAGTTTAATGTTTACTTTTATCTACCTTTTGGAAGGCAATATTTCTGGGTAAAAAATCCAAGGTTTATAAATATAATACTTTGGCTGAGCTTCACAAATCCATTGCCCTCAGTGTAAATACAAGCAGGCCTGGTTTAAAAGAACAGTCTGGAATACAGTCCCTTCCCAGTTCTGCCTTTCATCTACCTTAGTGCTTGCAGATGATGATATACTTAAGATTTTGATTTTGCTAGGACATGTATGAAGCCAAAGGAGCTGTACATCTGCACACAAATACTTATTCGTGTAAGTTTCTGCAAAAGTAGCATGCAAGTTTCTCCTTACATTGAAGGTTGTTTCACTGTGATAAAACCATGGTGAAAATCCCATGCAGATTTCAGCATGTTTGTTCTTTTGTTTGGGGGTGGGGCAGCAGTTGTTTGGTTTGTTTTTTTCCAGTGGTGATGTTTCCCTGTTTTCTCTCCATGATCAGCTTCTAGTTATTCAAGAAAGTAAAACCTCTGCCACTGTTTTAAAAGTGGTGTGAGGCCAGTGCAGACATTTGGGCCAGTATGCTCACAACCAGGCTCTGTAAAGCCCCACCCCTGAATCTGAGTCATAAGAGAATGCTACTGTGGTAGTGATACTTGTATAATTCATTCTTGGCATTTCAGCTGAAATAGTTCATAGAGTCAATAGGTTAAACATTCTATTTTGTATCTTCTTTTTTCTCCCCCAAGAGATTTATATAAATGTTGGCCTGTGATGTTAGGAAGGCTAATGAAAGTTTCCATAGTTGGCAGAGACTCCTGCAGCTGTGATACTCTTGTGGGGGAGCCAGGACTGTTTCAATTACCATATTTTTGTGCACATAACCCACAGATTTTCTGGAATAACCGAAGTTCTGCATTTCAGCAGACACAAAGGTCATTAATTGCGTGCATAACTGGTAGAAGAAGTTTACCATCAGGACCATTCTCAGAATAATTCCCTCTGCCCTGACCTTTGCTGTAGTCTTCCTTCACTAGGCCACTCTCCCTCTTGCCTCTGATAACACTAATAATCATTTCTGTGCCTGAAAATAAGTAAGGACATTTTTTTTTTGTATGAGAATTTTCAGAGACTGAGTGTTATACATAGTTCAGATAATATGCACAAAAGTTCACTGGATTAAGGGGTAAAATGAGCTAAACTTATTGGCTTGCATCCAAAATCCATAAAATCAAAGGAGGTATTCAAGCATTAACCGAGTACATCACCAGAAGAGGTGCTGAGATTCTGAATTACAAGGCTTCCAAAGAAGAAGCAATTGGAGTGAGGAAGACAAGTGTTGTATTGTCTCCTGCAACAATTAGGCCCTCTTAGTTTAACAAGAGAAGAGTGAGTATCAGGCACTCCCCAGAATAACCATTCTTCTCTGGCATGTGACTTTGGTTTTGATCCAAAGGAGTATCAGGAATTGTTTAAACTTCAGGACTTGCTTTTGGGCCCATCTCTTTTTTTTCTCTCTTTTTTTTTTCTTCTTTTTTTTTCTTTTAAACTTGCTGTGAGATCTGCTGTCAGCTGGAATTAGCAAAATACTCATTCAGATGAAAATTCTTCTTTTGAGATTCTCTTAGGAGTGATGTTTTGCTGAAGTTCTCCTGAAAGGCTTGCTTTCTCATTTGTCATTTCAAGTGTCAGAGCTGGAGGAGCAGATGAGCAGCACTGCAAGAAGGAAATTTTATTCAGATGTGGTTTTGGAGGTTTCACAGTTTTGTTTGCATTACACTATAAATGTGGTTTTCATAAGCAATAGTCAGCATGCGAGGAAAGAGTAGGATTTAGAGTGGAAGGAATGGAAGTAGTATGTAAATTTGAAATCATGCATTACCAAAGCAGATAGTTTCCAATCTGTGATTTCACTTTCTCCTTCAAGTTGACCTTTGCAGCTGTTCTTTGCCCTTGTGTTGAAGTAGATGGACTGTTCAAAGACCAGAAAAGGCCACTTGATCAAAATGCACTTTTGTCACTTGATGAGTCATTTAGCTTGGATTAAGGCTATCACAAACTCATGTCTGTAAATGGTGCTGTCATCACTCAAGTAGAACAGTTCTTACTAAGCCAAACTTCTCAGGAATCCTGAAATAACATATTAGAATGTCTGGCTTTCTATTTGATGGGTAAAGGTGAAATTATAAATCCATGACAAGTACCTAAAGAAGTTTACTTTTTTGAGGCTTACTAGGAATAAATGATCAGAAGGTATCAGGGCGATGAACAGATCATGTAGCAGAAAGAGAGGCACAGATCTGATCAAAGCTGTCATTTTGCTCAAAGGGTATATTAGCAACACTTGTTCAGTTTGTCAGGATGAACTTAGTAAAGCTTCTGGAAAAATGTCTCTAATGTAAGAAATAGCCTCTTAATACAGCCAAGTCAAATTGTATTTATGAAATATGTTTATGTAGAAGTTCAAAACCTTTTTAAAAATTCTACCATTAAGTGGTTTTTAAATGCATTTTCTTGCTTAATGTAGCCAGGACATCTGCTAATGGTAAATTCCTAGATTATCAAAACCAGCAGTGTTCTGCTGGCAGCTCTTCTTCCCTGCTTCAGTTGCAGGATTTGGGAGAATTTGAGGGTGTAATGGAATTGAATTATGTATATGTGTACGTAAAAATTTGCTACTGACATGCAGTAAAAGTAAAGTAAGAAATGTCTGTGTTTATTGGTAACCATACTTAAAAATTAATTTAGCTCTTAACTTAGAGAAAATCTGTTGATCTTAATGTTTAGTGCAAAGTGAAGGTGGATCAGTGTTAGTTTTCCTAACCAAGCATGAATAAGAATATTTCTGTGTAAGTGACCATAATAGTAACTTACTTCAAGGGGATTAGAGCAGCTGTGTTTAGGGGTTTCAGAACAGCCGTGAGCTTTCAGCAAAGAAGTTTAATTTGTCACTATGTCAGAAATACATAAACAAACTCTCTGAACCCCGGATATGTTACTTATTCACCAGAAACATCCTCTTTGAGATGATGCCAAGGGGGACCAGATGGAGCAGAGCAGCAAGCAGGCAGTGATTGAGTCCATGTTGTTACAGTTGCCTGGGAACCATTTGAAACTTGACAGAGAAAGTAAAGGGCTTAGAGGAATACACATCACTGTCAGCTTGGTTCTGCATGTGGCATAGGTAATCTGGTGTCACAACTTCCAGGCAGGCTCTGTTTCTTTTTGAGCTTGACTTACCTGGAAAGTCTTATGTGATGGGTCTTTGTGAGGACTTAGAGTAAACTACCGTGAGAGGGTAGAATTCAGCATCCTTTCCTGTGAGCTATGTTCCTCCAAAGTAACCTGTTACTGATTCATTTTATATATATATGTGTGTTTGTGTGTATATATGTTTGTGTGTATACATACATATGGTTTTTTTTTAGGTGAGCCAAAAATTTGCCCCAAGTGAGATGTTTAACAGTAATAAGTATGTTTGTGTGTATACATACATATGTTTTTTTTTAGGTGAGCCAAAAATTTGCCCCAAGTGAGATGTTTAACAGTAATCATCAGAAAAATAGCCAAGTATATCTGATCAGACCTTGAGGATTTTATTGTGAGGTAGAAGCTTATCTGAAGGGACTTGAAACCTTTTTCAATTTTGATTCCATTTCTGGGCAGTCTTGAACATTTTTTGTAAGAGACAGATAAAAGCATCCTCATGACTGTGGAATTCTGGTCCTGATGAGACACAGTCTGGCTCAAATTGCAGCAAGCGTTAGCAGGACTTGAGCTCTGGATCATGGGTTTAAATGGAGGTGGACCTGGGTTCTGTCTTTTATATTCTTGACTGTATGTACAGTTTTTTTCAAGATCACAGATTTATATTTTAGATCTGTGATTGCTTTAAAGTAATTTTTTAAGCCTAAGTTCTGAAAAAGTTTTCTTAGTAAACAAAGTAATGTGCTTTCCTGTTAGTCTACAGGAGGGAAAGCCCAGGAATTTAACTGCTGTCAGTGACAGATTCTCAACTAATGCTGACATTAAAAGCATTAATTATCTGTGGTTCTGAAGGTATGTTACTGCATTCTCTTGGTGTCCCGGAATGCTGTCTAGCGTCCAGATGATGACAGAAGTTCACTGGGAATCTACACTGAATAAAAACAGGATGTTTCACAAAATAATTAGTCTGGTAATGCTGTTTCTCCTATGATCAGGTTTCAGTAGGTAGGAAAAAAAAAAGGTTTTTCCCACATAAATGGAATTCTAATAAAGTAGACTGCTGAGTTAGCCTTTGCAGAATGGCATTAATGCAGTATCATTGCCTGGTAAGGGATTCTTTTGCTCTGGACTTTCTTTCATACTTTAGGATGCTAAATATTTTTTAAAGTAGTTTGTTGTTGAGAAGTCATAAGTACCAGATGATTCTAGTTGTATAATCTGTTGCTTAAATGTTAAGAAGTTGGATATTCTGAGTTTGAGGACTATCAGTTTAGCAAGAGAAAGTTAGGAGTTACCTCCTATCACATCTGTAATAGAAATGAGCTCTATGCAGATTTTTGGATTGGAGAGTGATGGACTTCTCTCAAGCAGCTGAAGGTTTGTTAGCAGGTGAGGTGTACAGCTGTACTAGCCACAAGGGCTGTTTTATCACCTGAGCTAGCAGCTGAACCAGAGAGGGCCAGCATGCCTGGAGTGGCTGGATCCAGATCACATTGAGCCCTCCAGTGTAAGTCCACCTTGTCATCTTGAATTTGTCAAGCATTCCTGGAGCTTTGATATGCTTCTGTTCATCGCAGTCTGTGTTAGGTCTCTTATGACCTTCAGTTGGAGAAGTGCATTTGTGTTAGGCTTAGGCTGTCAGGAAGTTTCCCATCCCTCCCTTTGGCTTTTTCTTTTTTATCACTAGGTCCCTTTCTGGAAACAAATGGGACACTTTTTGTGTGGGGGGACAGAGCTGAGCTTCAGACCCAGAAATCTATATATGTATTTGAAATCAGAGTACAATATCAGGGACCTTGAAGTTTGCATTTCTAGGTGAAGGCTGTCATACAGCCTGGTCTTGCTCCATACCTTGTTCTCCTCCCAGATATACTGTCAGGTCACAGTCTGAGTCTTGTAACCACGTGTCAGTAATTTCTGTCCAGAAATTGCTGACATTTTCATTGCCTGTGTACAACAGTTCCAATGTAGTTTGGATTAAAATGTTGGTAAAACAGTGCATATGTTGTAGGCTTGTTGTCTGGCATACAGATCTTTGTCTTTGAAATTCCAGAAGAAGTGTGGTAACATGATGCCATTTTGCAAATTTTAGTTTTCATCTACTCACCCACTTAAATCACTGCACAAATCTGGGAGGGAGAAAATCTAACCTTAGATATCCTGGGTATTACAGCATACATACAAAAGAGAAGCAGATTTAAAGAAGTCTAAACAACTTCTGATTTAGGAGTTTGAAGGTTTTGGATGCTTTCTTTTGCAATCTGATGTTCTTTTCCTGTGGAATTATTTCATTGAACTTGACAATATTTTATGTTTTCCAGATAGAAAAATAAACAAATGTATTTTTTGTGCAACAGACAACAAAAAATATTGTTGGGTTTTGGCAGTAGAACTGTTGAGCTTTACAGTATATTAATTCCCTAAATCAAATTTTTTAGTAGTTCAACTAAACCAGTTCAGCTAAACCAGTTGAACTGTCTGTGTCCACAGTGTTGTCATATGCTAAATTTCTTTTCTCTGTACTGTTAAGCATTTTCCTTAAGATTATCACCCTGGGGGTTTTTTTGGGTTAGATCTACAACTAAAATTTTTCCATAACCTTTCTGTATTTAATTATAGTATTAGTTGATAAAACACAATTTAGCTTTTAATTCTGGTTTTTCTATAATAAAAAATTCTTAACAAAGATCACACAGTGCAAACAGAAAGTCTTCAGTTGATTTTGTAGTCTAAAACATAGCCAGCTTGGTTGAGTTCTTGTGTGTCAATGTCCTCTACCCTACAGATATTCTCTTCTTTTTAAGTTTCCAGAATGTACTGTGTGGTGAGTTGCCTGATCCTCCAAGTGAGGTCTTAGCCTCACTTGGTTGTTTCAGATGCTTCCTGAGGCTTGCAGACTTTTCATAGCAAAGTAGGACCTAGAAGCCATGTGAGATCCTTGTGCTTATGTTTAAAGTTGGTTAGAATACTCTAGATACTTCTTTTACTATTTTTCCTGTAAGCAGTTACCACAAGGAGATTATGCAATTTTGAGTAGGCAGAGAGACAATTCACATGATTGTGAAAGAGGGGAGTTTTTTGTGAGAATATGAAGATGTAATCCACATGGTGAAAATGTTTGAGAGCTACGAGCGTGAACATAAAATGACTGCAGCTTGTGGCCTGCTCTACCTTAGTGTCTTTGCCAGCTTTCATTGTGGAGCCAGCTCGGTTCACACTTGTTGCAGCTTTATCAGTAAATAGCATGCCTGGGCCCACAATCACTTGAT
The DNA here is from genome assembly GCF_014805655.1 of Passer montanus. Classification (NCBI taxonomy): domain Eukaryota; kingdom Metazoa; phylum Chordata; class Aves; order Passeriformes; family Passeridae; genus Passer; species Passer montanus. The sequence continues at coordinate 1,751,265 of NW_024356504.1, forward strand.
TAATTAACTCCTCTTTCCAGTGCTTTCTCTTCACATCCTATTCATTTGGGTTAGTTTTCACTTGGCTGCCTGCAGTACACAGCAGAGAGCTATACTCCTCACTTCCTTCCCCATGCATGCATGTCAGCTGAAGGGAGAAACTTGAGCAGACAGGGGATTTTCTGCAGTTTCTGGTAACAACAACCTCTGGTTCAAGCAGTCCACTTGCCAGCCTACTCTGTATGAACTTTAACATAGAAGTTACCCCTGTTTAGTAGATATTCTAAAGCAGCCTCTGTTGGCTGGGGACCAGGCTTGTGGGCCAGCCTGGTTCAGTCATGGTGTGGCAACATTAGACACACAATGGGACAGGCCTCTGGGAAAGGGTCCTTGGGAAGTAGGCAAGCACCTCAGCTCCCCTGCCTTCTAAATGATGAATTTGGCTGGACTGTCCAAGGCTGGACTTGCTACCTGAGGGGTGCTGTGGGTGAATGTGAAGCTGCAGAGAGGGGTGTGATGGGATGATGGACAGGAGCACAGTAAATCATCCTCAGTAGCTGTACTAACACGTACTGAAAGCAAGCAGGAGCCTTTTGCAGTTCTGATGCGGACTCCAGTCCAGTAGGCATCAGGAATCTGAGCTGTCCCATCACTGCATTCAGAGAACATGCTGTGACTCCTGGTTTATGGTAGTATACAGAAACACAGTGCTTGAGGAGTGGGGTGAACATACTACAACAAAATTAAGATTTTTTCGTCAAATCTGAGCACTTAAGTGTTCTCAATCATCTTCTGATGCCCCTGTTGATGGAGACTCCATAGAGATTGTCCTTTGGCACCTAACTGGGCAGCTAAGACAAGGTAGTGTGAATGCTTTTGCCATGTGAGCCAGCCTAATGCCCTTAAACAGCTCTACCTTCACGTATTATGTTTTTGCAATTGTATTTCACAGTACAATAGGAAGACCACACTGCGTCATAATTAGCATGATGACATTGGAATGCAGTAAATAAAGTACACCCTAATCAAGGATGTATTCCCACAGAAAGATGACAAAGGAGGGTGCCAGATAAACATTTGCAGGACAATAACAAGTTTGTGATTGTAAATACGTTGTGGATATCTTGACACAGAAGCTCATAAAGCTAATTTGGAACAACTAAACTGGTTTGACAGAGTCTCTCATTTTTTGTCATAGGCTTTTGTTTTGTTAATTATATTTAAATATTTTTATTTTGTTCTGATCTAGTAAATTTTTTATAGCATTAAAATAAAAAAGCAACAAAGTTTCATGTAGCTATTTGCTTTCAGCTATAACATACAAGGTGAGAAAATAAATTATAATGTGATTCCAGTAGAAATATGTTATCAAAACATCATGAGTTGAATTCCATTTGGTATCAGTGGATACTGACAGTATAGCAGTAGCAAATGCTGGGAAATTTAAGCATTGTGTGCCAGAGTTATCTGGGAGTGTAACACCTCATCCATCAGCAGTTTCCTGAAGGAAGCATTTGGCATCCCATGTCCTTTGTTCAGGATTTTGTTACGCAAGCTTCCTGATCACTTGTAAATGGAACAGCAAACTGAAATAATATTGAGCAGCCACTAGAACTTTTAAAATTTATATTGTTCTCTTTTAGCCTCTGACTGTTTTCATGCGTATGACTGTTTTTCAGATGCTAAAAAAAATCAGTCATAACTTTGATATAGCAAGGCCATGCAAGAGCCTTGTTGAAGAAGTTGTGTGCCCACTAAATTTGCATAGGTAATATGTCGAGACACATGGCACCAAATAGACCATTTAGGCAAGAAGCATAAGGCCAAATTCTGTCAGTTGAATTAAGCTAGTTTTTCTGCTGTGACTGAGAGTTGGATTTGTTTCCAGGATTACTGGCTACCAGTTCTGTGATTTGATGTAGTGAAAAAATTGCTTCATTATTTGCATGGCTGGATGAGGGTGGAATGGGTATTGCTTTGTGCAGATAGATACATTGCTGTGTGCTCGTGAGCACATCAGCGTGAGAGGCATTTATATAAACGTGCATTGGCACAGGTACCTTATAGTCTAAAGGAGTATGATAAATTCATGTGATTGTCTTCCTTTACTTACAGATCAATGCAATCCGATCAATTGTTCCGAACAAAAGCAATAATGAGATAGTTCTGGTGTTGCAGCAATATGATAACAATGTAGACAAGGCTGTTCAAGCTTTCATGGATGGTGAGTACAATGTACCTTTTTCACTAATGCAGGAGGGATTCAATACATGCCAAGTATTTGTTGTCTCTAGTGGCTGAAAATATATTCTGTAGTTCTTCTGAAATCTGATGTGTGACAATTGTTAATTAAAAAAATTGATCCTTCTGGCTGCATCTCTGCTTCTTCATAGTATGAGTTTGACATGGTTGTTCATCTCTTCTACCTGACTTTGCTATTCTTGAAGCCATTCTTACTGCAGACCTGCTTCTTTATTCTGCATAGAAGTTAATGCTTTTTACAGTAATATGTCAGGAAATTATTCACTATTGAAGATACAATAACTAAGAACAATTCGGAATAGTTCTGAAGCACATAACCAGGCCCCTAAACCCCTGAACTTGATGCATACATTGACATTCAAACCTCAATCTGAATTTTGCAAATAGCCTTGACATTTATAATGGCTGAACCAAGACTCCATTGAAAGTTTGAGCCATTTAAACTTGGGTCCATGTTTGTATTTTGCGTCATGAGATCACCTCTAATGAAAGGTCACTTGTATTTTAATGTCACTTTCCTGGTAAATATATAAAGTCAAGTATTTTGAACTTTCACCAGAATCTGTGAGAAACCTTTTGCAAAAGTAATGGCATACCATGAGCAATCTTCTTCAAAATTTTTGTTACTTGGGGTTACATAAATGATAATAGAAGTTTGGTGGTCTCAAATGGCCCTGTATATCTTTAAAATACCTCATTTTTGCTATCTCAGCAAGTTCTTTAATTCATGCCTGTTTTACTTCAAAATATTTTTGGGGTTGATTTGGAATAACTTACTAAATTGTATCAGCCAAAAAGCATCATCATATACTAGGAATTACCAATATGCAAAAAGCAGATGCAAGCAAACTGGACTATATATAAATGTATCCAAATTCTTCCATCAGATCTATATGGTTCTTTTTGCTTCAGACAGCTGCACAGACAGTTATGTTCTGAGGGATGTATTGAAATTGCATTTGTGTGTGCACACACACACAGAGAAAAAGGGAAGTGTGATGCATCCAGTTAATAAAAACAATAATTTTGTTTTCCTGTAAGGTATGTCTTGGGAAAGGTAGTGGAGGAGTGTTTGATGAAAGTAAGTTGCTTTCACTTTATTTTGTCGTAAGTTACCATAGCTTGCTTGTGGCTTAGGAATTGTTTCCAATGGTTTCTCAAAAGAGGAAGTTCTTTCATCACCTGCTGTAAGGAAGAAACAGGGCAAACACAAGCTTTGCAAGAAGTGCAATAAAATCACGAAGAAAAGCAAGCTGTTATACCTGAGTTCAGATGACCTTTGTTTGAACTTCATGATTACTGTTCAGAAGTCTTTGTGAGGAAGTATATAAAAATTGCTAATATTTGTTACTGTCTGCAATGAGCAGAAAAGATATGTATCCACGTAGCTGCCACTGTGGATAGAATGAGTAACTGAAATCTTTTTTCACACAAATGACAAAAATTGCTAAGATTGAAATAACGCTTGCTGAGAAGTCCTGCAGTGAAAAACATTAGGGTGGCCATACTGAGTGGAAAGGTTGAGCCACCTCCATGCAGTGCTTCTCTCAGAGGTGCTGCTTGCTGAATCAAGAAATATTCAAATTTAGTTTCCTGTTATGCTTCATATCTGGAGTGATATTTAGGTGATCTCTGTTATGAATTCTATTCTATATATATAAAATTTGATTTATATGAAAGAGGGTTCAAATGTTTTATTTGCTATGGTAGTTTACCTAATTAAGCATAACCAGAAGTTCTGTTCAGCTGCTTTGTAGATGTGTTTGAGAAAATATACTGTTGTATTCAAATGAGGACTTTGGGATTTGGACAGTTAGTGCATTTCCAATTGCAAGAAAGAGAGGTTAGTTGGATGAATCCCTAAAGTAACTCAGCATGCATAGTATTCACAGGAAAGCTGAGGGAAGCCAAGAAAAGACACCACCAGCCAACACAAGGGTTTCGGTTGTTACTGTGAAAGCAGTTACCAAAGCTGTCGCATGAAATCACATATTTTCAGCAGCATGGAGTAAAATGGGGAGCAAATGAAGGGAAGCCAAGCAAAGACACCACCAGCCAACACAAAAAGGGTTTTGGTTGTTACTGTGAAAACAGTTACCAAAGCTGTCACATGAAATCACATATTTTCAGCAGCATGGAGTAAAATGGGGAGCAAATGTTTATTACTCGATACAGAAACATGGTGCCTGTCAAAAGATGAGGTATCTTTAGGAGAGGGGATTGTACTTACATGTACATAAGTGTATGTGTAACTAATTGTAAATATGTATATAGTTATACATGAAATAGAAGTTGTCTTAGCCTTCTATATGTATATCATGTTATTTAGCAAATAAAACTTGGCTTTGATGGATTCCATGCAAGTTTTTTCACAATTTAACAAGATTTGGCATAGCAAGATACGTAATCTTTCCTGTTGTGTGTGGCAGGCTCACCAGATAATCTTGGATCTGGTTTATTGTGATAGAAAAGTAATTGTGGTACATCTGAAAGCCTCATACCCTCACACATCTTTGGCTGAATACAGGTTAACAACTCATGGTGGTCTGAAAACAGCAATTCTTCTTAATACTAATATCAAGATTTTGCTGAAAGGATTGGAAAGAATGGCTGAGTATGAAATCCACTTGAAAAGGCAAATAATTGAGCATTTACTGGATTTGTGAAGGGATGGTAAAGTGGTTGTTAAATTCAAGCAGAAGACCTTTAATCTGCTGGCATTTAAAAATATTATTGTAGCAGATGCTGCCATAGTAGTTTGGATGACAGTTCAGACTGCATGCTTACCATGAGATCTATTTTCAGCATTAGGCTACAGGAGAACAAAATGATGATGTTAATTAGAAGGAGAAGAGTTTTCTTCTAACATGGCAGCAGGCACTGGTCTGACCAAAGCTCTGCCTGCTTTGTTCCATAAATTTATCTAAGCAACTCATTATGGCTGACAGGCAGAATTTCAAGTATACCTGTAATTATTTTTCAGTATAATTTTTTACCATTCTTTTCTGCCAGGCCTAAGTTTACTGTGTTTGTGTGATGCAGATTTTATGCAAAAGTCCATGAAATTACTCTTTTGGATGCTATTTCTTTACTTTTTATACTCTTACGTCTTCTGAAGATGACAGGTAACACATAGAAAACACATGCCCAAAGTTTTTAAAACTTTTGGATGCTCTAGAGTTAGGGTGGACTATTTAGCATATTCATTGTTGACTCTGGGTGCTGAGATACTTTCCTTTTCAGGCAAGAGATTTGAGTGTTGATTTTTCTGAGTGTAATGCTAATGCTTTAAGTTAGGCACACAATCACTTTGTGCAGTGAAGTCCATAAAAAAACAGTAGTGCCAAGTAGACCATCCATTGTAAGTAGTGAAATCAAAACAGGTAACTGAGAAGAAGAAAGGCAGCAGTGTCCATTTTGTTCTCCCCACATAAGAGAATTCACAACAAATTGAAATGCTCCTCAGCTAAGAGACTAGAAACTGATCATGAGCACACGGTTCTTTTTCATAGCTGAACTTTTGCTGAAATGTTTTATCTTTCTCTAGGCAGTGCAACTCAGGTTCTAAAGGAATGGAATATGACAGGGAAAAAGAAGGTAAGAACTTGCTCTTTAGAGTCAAGGCATTTAAATCACTTGTCAGCTGTCTGTACTTGAATTGTACTACTTTGGGTCAGTACTTGGCCTTTTCCAGCACAGGTGACTTCATTCACACCTGTAGATAGGACTTGAAAGCAAATTTATGTACTATTTTTAATCCTATTCTTCTGTCATTGTCTCACTAAACCCAGTGTTCTGAGCGAATTTCTGGGACAGCACATGTGTGTACTGGATGTGGGACCCTGGGCAAGCACAGGACAAATCCCAAAACAGCTCATGCACAGAAACACTTCTAATAAGAAACTGTATCTTGGATACTCACAGCCACTTACAGTGCTCAATTTACTGATTGCATTTTGAGTTTGTACAATTTGCATTGAGTGATGTCTCTGTTCTTGTGATATTTCTCCATTTAGAATAATAGGAGAAAAAGAAGCAAATCTAAACAGCACCAAGGCAATAAAGATCCTAAAAACAAGAATAATGGACCTGAGAAGGCATCCCAAGAGCCTCAGCAAATAAATGACAGCCATATGAACGGATGCTCTAAGGACAACTCTGGCCGTGGTTCTGCCAATCAGAAACTGGAAACCACTTCTCCTGAGAACAAAGGCTCTGGATTTGTAGGGTCAGCACTGGACTGTCCAGAAATCAGAGGTCAGTTCATCTGACAGAGAGCACCTTTTCAACTGGCAGTAGCCAAGCCTTAATTAACATAAATACCATGGCATGGTATTTTTATTGCCATGAAGATGTTGTAGAGATGTTTTTGTGGAGAAATAATGCACATAACTATCAGTGTCATGCCAGTAGATTAATATCTGCGCACTGTTCATCTTTCAGTATGTTTCCTTGCAAAATGTCTTTCTTCTCCTATAGACAGCCCAGCTGATACAGAATATTGCAGGTAGAAATATAAAAGAATGCAGTGTTAGAAAATGGCTTGAGTGTCAAATTGTTAGCAAAATTATTAAATCCCTCATGTGGGGTAAAGCTGTCTGAGCACTGAGTTTTTGGCATATTACTGGATTTCTGTTTTGCTTAGTCCGAACTAGTCCATTTTTTCTTTTTCTCATCTCTCCTACACAGGCTAGAGCTCCACTGGCTTTTCTTAGCAGGGAAGGGAGGGCCTTTGTGATGTGGAGAGCCACTCTGATAGCCTTTTAGTACATGCACTTAGTTTCTCACAGGGTCTATTTATCTAGTTACCATTTCTGAAACTGGGAGGGGCAGTAACACAGAAAGTTCTTCCTCGCTGTGGTAAGTACAGTTATGATTATACCAACACCAGTGTGAAGAAGCTCACTGCTCTGGGGCAGAAGCTCTGTGAAGGCTTTTGCCCACAAGTTCATAAAGTTCATATTTAACTGTTGTCAGTACTGGTACTGTTTCTTCAGCTCTTCACATTTCAGACATTTGATAGGCCTGGATTATTTCTGCTGTTAGTATTTTCTTCCTGTGCCTTAAGAATTTTGCTTGAAATCCCTTTTTCCATGGTTACAAATACAGGTCTTAAACCCCATTTTAACGGAATGTGCCAAAGTAATAATTGTCCTAAAATGAATTATCTGCTGCTTTCAGATTACTTTAGTGGTGCCAGCCTCTGGTTAATTAAATGAAGACTATGCAGCCTATAGCAGCCAAACAAACTACTTACCAAGAAATTTTGTCCTAAAAATTTGATGCCTCACTAAGAACCTGAAATATGCTCCCAGCCCTTGCTAGACTTCCACTTAACTTTGGATAAAATATGCTGTAAGCCAGAAAATTCTGCATTTCCATAATACTAAAAGCATTTTTGCCACTTATTTTTCAAGACACAAACATTTGTGGTATAAATCAGACTTCTTAGAGTAGCATTTTTTGAAATGATACATGCATAAATAAAAATATGTAGACTGAATTGCCTTTGCATGGGGAGTGTTTTCTAGGGGGTACAGAATGTGAGAAGAGTATCTGTGCTGTTAGTGATCTTTTATGGGTCAGTAGGATTGAATCTTGCTTTTTTTTCCTGTCTTTGAAAGAGTTACAAGTTAGTTGTACATATAAAGTGCAAAAAGTATCTTGAAATTTTTCTTTGCTTTTGCAAGTGGCAAATGAGAAATTATGGTAGCTTTACAATTTTTTTTCAATTTAAACACATCTTTTCTGTTTCAGTAACAAGGGGGAGAGAGCTTTCAAACAAAAGGCAGAAAAGAAAGGAAATAGAGTACTGAATATTGAATGAAACTTTAATATTCAAGTTCCCCTTACATAGTAAAATAATTTCCTGGCAATTTTTTTAATAGCGAGAAGAAAAGAATTTCTTCTTCACTTTCAGTTGCACTAGTATCCTTTTCTTTGCAGTCAGTATAATAACTACTTTCTTAGGGTCAAAAGCCATCTATATTCATATTATTACATTTGTGCTGAAGTGATCAGGATTTTCAGGGGCCAGCAGCTGTGCCCTTGCAGCTTCTGAGCAAGTCATACAGATTCTTCTGAAGCAATGTGAAATGCTGAAGTGAGTCCAAAGTGCACTTGTTTTCTATTGCTCTCTCTTGTGTTGTAATCTCCTCTGTATTGTCCTTGTCTGCCTTGTTTGTTTTGGTTCCTTCCCTATCAAATGAATGTTACTGTAGTCATTTCGCCTTCTCCTTCAGAGGGCTCACAGCTCAGAAGGATCATAGGTGTCTGCTGAGAGTCCCTAATACTTTCCTCCCCATGAGGAACATGAGGTTTAAGCTTTGCCTCTACCAACTCCCAATCTGTGAGGACTTTCAGAGCCATAAAATCCTGGCAGCCTGGAAGGAACTTCAAGAGCCAGAAGGGAGGACTCAGCATTTCTCCATAGAAAATTAGGGAGGGAAACATTTGGCTATTTGCCTTTAGTTCAGGTATGCTTATTTCTTGTCATTATCCTATCTTTCTTTTTCTTAGACATCTTTATTTGCTGTTACGCTTGCTGTGTATGGCCTTGTAAAGAAGCAGCGTGAATGCACTGAAAGGATATTTAGTGCTGTCTTGCCATGCTATTGCTTTTTCTTGGTAAAATCAGATCCTGACCTCTTCCCTACTTACTTTTCATGTAGCAAGATTTTTAAGGAATCTTTCAAACTTCCTGTTTATATCTCAGGGACATAGAGCTTTTTTCTTCCTTCAACCAAAGAATCTATGAGGTTCACTTGATTTGAAAGGTATTGAATGGCAAGCTGCTGCAAAAAGATAAAGCGCTCATTTTGAAAATGGCAGCTCAGCATATTTCAGAGCAAGTTAATCTGGGCTGCTGCCATTGACTGGCAGGTGTGGTCATACTTGACTGTTAATACAGCAGATGTCACATGATAGATTACTGCTGAAGTTCCAAGCCACCATGTACTGAACCATGTAAAAGTTTACTTGCAGCTACTCTTATCCAGACTTCTGACTTCTCTTGCAGGTATTTGACAGAGACTTTGATTCCTAGATTTTGTTATACATATGTCTTAGTTGGTATGAGTCTTCAGAGACTTGCTGCAGACTTTCTCAATCTATTTTTAGTTGTGGTGATTGTCTTCAGTCAAATTTGAAAGTTCATTTGCAGCATACAAAACTACTGTTTGCTAGCCTATGTTGGTCATCTTTCTGCTGGGTTTTAAAGTAGCTTGTGTGTAGTTTTGGAAGAAAAAGAGTCAAAGTATATTGCAGACAAAAGATGATCAAAAAGTTTTATTTAGAGTATAATTGTTGCTCTAGGTGACCTTCTTTAGGCTGTCAAGTTTGTAATTTGTCTTGACAAGTGTACCAAAGCTGCTAATTAAATGCAGTAAAAACAGTTATGCACATTAACAACAAATTTCAGAAGATCACATCTTAGGGACAGAACCTCAAAAGTGCTGGCCTTTCTTTATAGGTCAGCTGATAGCTTGCTGGTTTCTAATTAGCTGTTAGAGTTATGGTAGCAAGGGCAGCCTTGATTTATAAAGAATGTTCTATTTGCACTAGGGTGAGATGCAGCCAGGGGTGAACAGGGTTAGTGGCGCTTCTCTCAGGGGAGCATTCCTCAGTGTGTGCGAGACCGGCATCGGCATCAAACCTTTGATGTGTTCACACTGCATTGCTGGTGTTTCTTGGTTTCACAGATTCACAGGTTACCTTGACTTCTTTTATTCCTTACTTACATACTGTTTCATGCAAGGTATCTTTTCTGGTTTTGGATTCAACCTTTTAAGGCCTTTAAAAGCTGATTTAAAATGAGAGCACTGATGTTCCTCCTTTTTCCTCTGGTGTTACATGATTGCCATTAAATATACCGGGATGTGCTTTCCACCTATCCTAATGCCCAGGCAGAAAGAAGTCACTAGTTGATATGCTGTGCCTGTCCATGTGATATCCCTCAATCCCAGCAGTGTTTGTCCCATTCCATGGGCTGTAATCCAGCTGTTAATTTGACAGACACCATGCATTATCAGTTGAATAAAGTGATGCATAAAAAGCATCTCAGAATGAAGAATCATTGAAGTGAGTACAAAAATTAGAAAAATGAGTTAACACAACAAATCACTTTCTATGCTTGTTTCCTATACTAAAATTCACAGTGGCAGTAATAGCTGGCCTTGCCTGTCAGTTTTCACAGTCATGCTTTGGCTGCTTGTTCCTCTGTTATGATGCTGGTATCTCGAATTCCTTTGAAGTTTTGGAAAGAGGAAACCAGGTTGTCTTGTGGCAGCCAAACAGACTCAGACATTGTTATCTTATCCCTCTGAAGCTGTTGAATCCAGGAGCCTAATCTTTGACATACGTTCATTTCCTGCTTGGTTCCTCTTAGCAGCAGCTTTTGATAGAAATCTGTAGTCAGGCAAGGTAAGTATTTCAGGTAGGAATGTTTAGTCAGTGCTTTTAAAATGCTTTTAGTAAAATTAGGAATATTTTTTTGTGTGCTATATATATGCATATTTGGGCAAATACTATAATTGGTAGCATGCTTTTTATGTTATGAGGTGTTTTCCCCATTGGCAGGAAAGAGTTGATTTTTTTTTGAGATTTTCTTTTATACACTGTGGAAATAAGGAAGTGTTCCAATTAGTGTTTAATTACCAAAACAATTTCATTTGTTGTCATAGCCTGTGAGGTTCTGTAGAATGTGTGCCAGGAGAACGCCATAAAGACATTCTGACTTAACAGTAAGGGCTTCATACCTTTCTTAATCTTACAACTCCCTGTTTTCTTCCTTAATGCTTTCTTGCAGACAGAGAACGAGAGCGCCAGAGAGTATCTGTGGAATCAAACCCAAAGACTGTGAATGGAGTAGAGCAGCATGAGCCCCTTCAGTCATCAGTTCAGCTCCAGTGTAACGTAGGCAGGCCAAAGTCAAAATCTTCCTCAGTTAAATCACCCAGTGTGTCAACCCAGCTTGAAACAAAGACAGATGATTCAGTCAAAAAAAGAGGTAAATTTGGTCTCTGGTTCCTGTGTTCTGAGGTCAGAAACAGCTGAGGCCTCCAGGAAAAATACTCTGAATTCAAATAAGTTAAAAAGAGATGTGTTGGAAAGCACGAGCAGAATTATAACAAAATGAGTTAAACCATTTATGCTCTATTTAACATATTAAACTGAATAATTGGAACTAATAATGCCTTCCTAGTATTTATTTGATTTGGGGGATGCATTTCAACAAACATGTTTAGAAACTGAAGAGCACCAGGGAGGGACTATGAAAAAGTTGGATTTATGAACTTCAGTAGAATAACTGCTTCATTCTAATCTGGGAAAATAATATGTTGAACTATTCCTGGTGCCTCATTCAGAAAAACTAAAACCAACTTTCTGACTACCATGCAATTTTTGTTTTCTATTTTAGGGCCAAACATTGAAAAGTCAGTAAAAGACTTGCAGCGTTGCACTGTTTCTCTAACCAGATATCGTGTGATGATCAAAGAGGAAGTGGATAATTCAGTGAAGAAGATCAAAGCTGCTTTTGCAGAATTACACAGCTGGTAGGTAAATCAGCTGCAGGGATCCATCAGCTCCACTTAGAAAAGGGACTAATTAAGCCACTGGTATTAGTGGGGAGGGGTCACTGACACCCTCTTTGTCTGCAGCATTTGGTTTCATTTAAAAAAACCCATGGTGCCATTAAGTAATGACACTCCTCACCAACCAGGAAGTAATATATGCATATATTGTATACATACATAAAGTTCTTTGAAAAAAACTCATATTTTTTTACTCCTTAATTATCCATCTTGACCTAATTCTTTTGTATCAGATTCAGTGGCAACACATATAAACAAATGAAAGCTATTCTAAATATCCTGTCTGTGATTTTCTGAAGTCACTTCTTCACTGCATCTTTGATCTTACCTCCTTTGGCAGACAGTCCTTTACTGTCTCTTCAGGTCCCATCATCTTTGCTTCTTATCCTACCATTGTTCTCTTAATTTTCCCTCATAGTTCCTTCTAAGTTTCCCATCCGTCATTTAACTTCCAATTTGCATCTCTAGTTCATTCTTTTTCCTCATTTTTTTAATGTCTTTAATCTATTTTTTCATTATAATTTTGATTACTGCTGATCTTTAGCATGTATACCTACACCCTTTGAAAACTTACAGCAGATAATTGCTACAGTAGCAAGTTGCATATTTGATATATTCTTGTCATAGAAAAGTATTTCCTGCTTTGAGTTTCGCTTAGCCTTGATTAAGCATAGGTGTTATATAAAACCTATGTATTAGACAGTGTTGGAATAAAAAGAAGAAATCATGTTAAAAGGTGCAATACTTGGTTACAAATCAGAAGAGTGAAAAACCTTTCCCCTTTAATTCAATCACAGTATTTGTCAGTATTTTTATGAACATATCTTATAAAAGAGCAGTAGTATTGGCAGAAGTTTAACTTTGGACTTCAGTGGTGTATTCATTGTCTTCAAAGATGCATCTAAAGTAACTTTAGGGCCGTTGGGGCTCCACTTCTCTATGGGCAGAAAATCCAAGTGCTGCTGAGCTGATTTTGGGGAAGATTCTGGTTCACTGAGCCCCCAGTGTACTTTACTGTATAGCAGGGAGAGCTGTGTTTCTGTTTCTCCAGTAAATGTGAGCTGTGATCACCCATTGTACTAAACTCAGTAATGTTGTCAGGATTGTTCTGGGGCCATTACAGTGATTTTTACTTATGAACTTACATGTAGTAATAAAATTGTTGGGATAGAAAAATTGAGCGGAGTTCATCAACTCCTTCCACCTTTTTTTGGTAGTTCTCAGAGGGGACCTTTTCTCTGAGGAAACTATAGTTGGATCTCATTTGCTGAGTAGTTCACACTCATTTTTTTATTTTTGATAGCAGTGTTAAAAATATCTTACATCACATGTCTCACCTTGGCTGCTGATAGTCACAGGCAATTCAGTCTTTAAGCAATTGTCACTCTGATCACGGAACAGACTTAGAATTCTGTCATGATCTAAAGGTGCAGGAAGGTAGTAAGTTCAGAAATTAAATTCTTCATTTTTCATGTATTCATATTTTAGTTTGCAAACCAGTAAAGCCTAATACAAAAGAGTTTGTAAATGCTTGCACTTAAAATTATGAAAATAGCCTGGAAAACTTTTCAATAGGCTTCATTTCATTTTGCCTTCTACCAGCTTCAATGCCTAAATTATTGAAGTGGAGTCTGCTGGAAGCTCTAGAATCTAACAGATCTGTGGTCTGAATATTTGTGCCTCAGCATAACATTGCAGTGAGGACAGTACAATGTCAGGAGATGTTTATGGAAATCTCAGTGCTGGCTGTGTTGCTTTTGGCAGCTCATAAGTCTAACGTTTAGGTTTTTCTTCAAATGAATGAAGTAGATTTTTTTTTTTGTTTAAACAGTAAACTGCCTGACTTAACACCTTCTTTGCTAAAATTAAAGAGAGTTCTGTGATATTTCTTATGATCTTGTGGCCTAAACTTTGAGGAAGATGGGCGCGGTTGTTTTAATGCCTTGTTTCCAAAAACTCCCTGACAACTGCTGTAGATTTACTGGATTTAGGTAGAAATCACCCGAACCAGTGATACATGCAGCTTCAGACCTCATACAAGGAACACACTGTATTCCTGAGCTGCAGGGTTTCGTGTGTGTTATTTACATGGGAGATTCCTTGCTCCAGAATTGAACAAAACATCCCCAGTGCTAGCAGGAGGATAAGATTTTAAGTGAACATATTCATTACTCTCCTTTGGTGTGGATTTTCACTGTGACACAGTCAACTTATCATGAAAAAAATTAAGGAATTCAGCTACACTGTTGCTCCCAGAATGCTATGGAATGGCCAAAGCAAGGGCATGATGTCAGGTCTCCATTGTGATTGTGATTCCAAGGCTTTTTCCAAGTTCCTCTCCCAGTTCCTGCAGGAGTGTGGGCTGGTTGAGATGGACAGCAGATACAGCAGCCACCAAGTGCTGTCTGTGTACAGAACTGCCAGGAATGAGCTCAGTACTGTAACCCCTTCCTGTTACACACAGCTGTCACCACCTAAGGGGTTTTAGTGAAACTAAATGAAGTCAGAAGCTTTTATCTTGCGTTGCAGCTGAATGCTGAAACACATACTAATTTGTCTCTTTTGGGTTTATTTTTCTTCCTTTGATAATAGGATATAATACCACTTTTGTGTCCTTTTTTGCTATCAAGGTCAGAATCAAAACTGCATTGCAAGACTGAGTAATAGTTTTTACTTTCTGATTATCTGTTTTGGTTTTTTTTAATCTTTCCTTATTTTACCAATCACAGAAAGAATGAAGAATGGAAAGATAGTATCATGTGTCTTCCTCCTACTTCCAGACATAAATGAAACTATTATTATGGAGTTAAATGAATAGCACATGTGGCCTAAGATGTCCTGAAAGCTTCAGCAGAAATATTCACAAGAACTGCTCCTTTTAACAGCAGAAACTATTGAGTGATAGCTGCCAGTGAAAATCCATGTTTCTGGCTCAGTATTTCACAGCTTGACCCAGCCAATAGGGAAGTTACACCTGAACATGTAATATGCTGCTATTTAAAAAGTCACCTATCTGGTAAAATAGTGCATACCCTCCCACAATCTGAAAAACAGTGCTAGGGAGCAGATGTGCTGTGAACCTTGTAAAAGCTTGGGGGGAAAGTGCAATGCTTACTTCAGTTTTGACTTTGTAGTAAAATGGGGCAAATAACAATCCCAGAAAGATGTTTATTTAAAAACATTGCATTGGGCTCACTTCCTCTTTCTTGAAGAGCCTCACTGAAGTTTCTGGTAACTGGAGTAATTTCTCTGTGTGCTCAGAAAAAGTGATAACAGCTTGCATTTATTGCAACAGCAAGCTGTTGTACTCTTTTCATGCCAAAAGACTCTATAGCATTTTACAAGCCATGGGCTGGACCAGGCAGGGCACTTAGCCCCACAAGAAGTCTTTTGCAGTCTCATGTGGATTGTGCTCCTGCTGTGATCCAGCACTCTGGTCACCCCTGCTGTTGCTGGGCTTTCTGTGGCATTGCATTCCCAAGGCTGTGAGAGCACTTGGCCAAGTGAGCTGAAGGGCAGTGTTCCTCAGGCTCACATGGGCCTGAAAATTGGGAGAGGAATCTTCTTGATAGTAGTTCTTGATTCAGTATTTGTCATTGTTGCATTCAGCTTTGCTGTATGGTTTTCAGGAATACCTTGGTGTCAGTGAGAACATGAGGTGCTTCTCTTACTGCTTCGATATAAAATGTATCAGAGTGTAGCCATGTCCCATGGTAGTGTAGGGCACAGAAAAGAAGGCTACCAAACAGTCTTTAAGTTGCAGGGGAAGGTTAAAAAAGCTAAATGAACTCTCCTCTCACTAGAGTGCACTTGAGACATTTGTTGCCAAGCTTAAAACCTGCA
Organism: Passer montanus; assembly: GCF_014805655.1. Classification (NCBI taxonomy): domain Eukaryota; kingdom Metazoa; phylum Chordata; class Aves; order Passeriformes; family Passeridae; genus Passer; species Passer montanus. The sequence goes on from NW_024356504.1 coordinate 1,766,942, forward strand.
TGCATTAGCTGTGTTCTCACTCCTTTTCCACCAAGAGACTGAATAACCATCTTTGGAATAAAAGGAGAGCCCCAGGAAATCTGAGTGAAATGTGTAGAGCACAAAAGGAGCCACAGTTCCCCATAACACCTCTTGCCAGAAAATAATTTTCACATATTGGGCATTCATACAGTCATATGGAAAACTAAAAGGGAACATCTGCTACTTGCCCATATGGTCTGCTGCCAGCCACAAATGGTCTATAGAAAACAGTAAGAACCAGGTTTAATTACACTGCATGTGGAACTGAACCACATAAATTCAAGCTTCTCTACTCTTTTGTACATATTGATATGTCCAGTGTTGTATAGAGAGCATGAAAATCAAAACAACTGAGTTTTTGGAGTGAAGAAAAAGTAGTTGAAAGCTTTACTATAGACTAGATAAAAAAATTATTCTGACATAGTGCTGGGAAGATGGAGTTTGGCAATACTGACAGTTTAAAAATATAATAAAATAGATTCAGGGTAACAATTAGGGAGCATGTGCTGTATGTTTGGGAAAAATAAAGAAGTTTTCATATTGTTTTCTAAGTAAAGCAGAGCAGTGGTTGAATGGGGGAAGAAGTAATGTAAACAGAATTATTTCTGTTCTTACATAGTTGTGTCTGTACTGACTCAGTGTGGGGTAGTGAGCAGTGGTGCCAGTGCTCAGCTGCAGAACAGTGAGAACACAGTTGCCCCTTTCTGGAACCCCTACTTGGAAAACTGTAAAGATTATGGCTTTCTGTCACCCCTAGCCCAAAATCAGTGATGCCAGATGAGAGCTGCCTGTTTGTGCTGTGGTTGTTTGGAGATGGGCAGATGGCTGGAAAGGCCAGGAATAGTATTGCTTTACACTGAACAGAGTTCTGTGCTGTTTTTCTCTCCCTTTCCAGGCAGTTCTTCTGAGGTTTCTATCTGTCTGACAGCCAACCTTTGGTAGTCCTTATGCTTCTTAAGTCCAGTCAAATCTTGCAGTTTGTTGTGATGTTTGCCCATCAGTCACGCGATCCAGTCCTTAACCTTGTCAGCACAGGGAAGATAAAAATAATCTCCTTGCATTCCGGTTTCCTTGGCCCCGCTGGGTTTTCAGGTACTTCCAAAGAGAAGAGCTTTGACCAAGGCCCCTGGGCTCTGGCCCTGCTGCCTGGGTGGTCTGGGAGAACCTGATCCAACAGCTCTGGCCCCAGGCTGGGCACCTGCCTGGAGAGCTGCAGCACTGGGAGAGGAGCTTGTGCTGGCGCTCTTCTCACGACCTCCAGCAGTCTGGGATTGCCCTTGCTGTGCATTAGTGGAGAGAACAGACAGAGTTCTTGGAACTGGGGGGAGTTATGTTTCAATGAGATACACAAGTCCCTCTTCTGACCTCTTTATCTTTTACAATTACTTTCTTCATCATGGTATTTTTTAACAAGTTTGTAAAGCCAGATTAAAGAGGTGAGATTCAAAGGTGGATTACATTGTTTCTTAGCTGTTGTCCGTATTTTTTGGTGCTGTGTGTCCCCTCTTCCCTCCCAGTCATTCATGGGTGTGTTTGTCATCCTCAGTAAAACACAGAACACAGGTTTTGAAGCTATACTCTTGATTTTGTACATGTCATTGAGGATGAGAGGTGACTATCTCCTTTCTGATCTCACAGTTGTCAGACTAATGAGAACTCTAGCTTACTAAACACAAAAAGAGAATAATTATCTTGAAAAACTTCAACTGACATTACACCAAAAAGCCAGACCTTTCTTTAAGGTGACTTTCCAATGTGCTTTTGAGAAAGTTACTTCTTTTCTGTAGCAGGAGCTCAACAACTGTCTTGTCCTTGCTGTAGTGTGTTTAGGCTAAAATATTTAACCAGTAAGGTGTGCAGATACCTCAGGAATCAGATCAGAACTGAAACTCAGAAGAGGAAAGAAATACTTTACAACTTTGTGTAAAAATGTGTGGGATGCTGACAAGCCATGGTGCAACTCATAGTCACCATTGTTAAAACTGCCAAATTGTGAGATGATGCCTTCATCTCTAAATAACTAAAATTTAGAAATGTGCTTTCAGGAAAATGTTTTCCATGTCAGTTTTTAGCTTAAACAGGTTTTTGTGATGAGGCAATGAATTTCTAATTGTTTGTAAAGAGTTCTTAAAAGAAAATTGCAAATAGGCCTTTAATTATGGTGCATTTACCAGATCACACTGTGCGGGTTGGCTGCTGAAGAAAACAGTGTTAGTGAAGGTAGATAAAAAATTACACAAAATGAACGTGAATAACTAAAAGCCTTTGGGCATTTTCAGTTCTACTAGATTGTGCTCTGCAGAGGGAAGAATTTCAGTGAATTTATTTATGCTGTCTTTTGTTTATCTTCTTATTGTCAGAGTGTACTAGTGATCAGAATGAAAATTCATGTAATCTGGTTTGCTGTGTAATCATTGTGCATTTGCTGATATGGTAATCAAATAACCTTCAAGCATTGTGAACATTTAAATAATATTGAGCTAATACTGGAAGAATATAATCTACTGAAACATTGCAAAATATGTAATGTACCAGCTTGTCCTACAGGTATTTTCTACAATATATGTATGTCTCCTATTAATATAAAGAAAACTAGAAATATCATTTCTCCATTTACAAAGTAGCATGGCTAGCCAGTAATCCTTTAACACTTATAATCACCTAGTACAGGTGATTGGGCTTTAAATTTACATTCTCATCACATCATTCTAGCTTCTTGTGCCAGAAGTTTGACAGGGACAGTTCTAGTTTTTGGATTGATGTGCAGGATCCTTTTGTGAAATACACAATTGGATTAGAGATTCTTATCAGTTGTCTTTTCACGATGCCTGTGGGTCAAGTGCGTTCATGCTAGAAGGGAAATATGTGCAAGACAAAAAGCATAATATTAAAGCAGAGCTTATCAGGACCATCTCATGAATTTGAATGTAACCTTAGCTCAAATACAGCAGAGACAGTAACAGCACTAACATCCCTCAAACTTGCATGGGCTTGTCAGCAGTTTGTCAATCAGCACAGCTTCAAGGAGCTGCTGGGGTCTGTTCCAAAGTGTTGACAGAGCAGCATCATTGGAGTATGTTGTATTTTTGTTGATGCCTAAACTGTCAGACTCTAACAGTGTCTCACTACTCTAACTCCCTCATGAAAAAGGGTTCAAATTGTACCTCAGTGTTCAGCAGCTCTCCAGCTGAAACAGCGCCCAGAGGATGCCCAGAAAAGAACAACTCTTCCCCCTTCCAGATGAAGAGCTCTGCTGCAATTATTCAGGATGCCACAGCCTACACTGTTCCTCAGTCTCCAGAAGAACATTCTCAAAATGTGCACAAAGCTGGTTCAGGGGGCATAAAGCTTATTAAATGCCCCAAGGAGAAAATGGGCATTTTGAGGGGTTTAACAGGGTTATGAAAGGACTCATTTGAATTCTGCTTAACAGTAACTTCTATGCCATGCAGCTGGGACTTACCTTTGAGAGCTGCATCAGCATGTTTGCCTCCATGGCAGCTTCACCTTTTTATTTCCTCATCTCTTCAAGCACAATAGGTTTGTCATAATGCCTAGAAGAGGCAGAAGGAAAAAGAAGATTCTGGTCATCTGGAAACCTTATGATTCTCATCAGTAAAGCTATAAATCAGTCAGCCTGGCAATCTGAAGCAGCTTTTCTCAAGAGGCACTAATAACTTTAATCATTTTAGTGGAATTTGGAGGTATTGCAGCTGACTGAAAATATCCTTTCTTTAGCACTGTGCAAATACTGGATTTCATGCTGTAAACTAGGGGAAGATTATTTTGTTTCACTAATGTCAGAACAAATTCAGAATTTGTTCTGAGTACAAAACTGTGAAATGAGGCAGCTGTCAGCATAATTTTCCCCTATCATTGCTGTGCCAGCAGCTCATTGTAGTTTGGCACTTGCAGCTCTTTTGCCATTGTACCCTAGTGTGAATACTGCCAGCCTCTGTAAGGCCAAGGCATGAGTTCTTTTCATTTGACCAGGAATAGGCTACTTCTGGTTTTGCCTTCAAAATCCATTCAGCAAAATGATTCCTAGAGAGCTGCTGTCTCTCCTGCTGCATCTCATATCTCTACAGCACAGGCTCTGGCTGTGCCTCATTTGCATGTCCTCTGTGTTAAGCCTCTGCTTTGCCCTGTTCCCTCAACAAAATTGTCTCATTCCTGAGCCCCACTTCAAAATTTCACCTGGATATTAAGCTCAAACAGTGCTAAATCCTGAGCTCCAAAGTGCAGGTACTGACCTGTTGTGAACAGTGATATGATCTGGTAGCTCAAGTTTGTTACCCAGGTCCTGATCCTGAAAACGTGAGGGGTAAGAAAAGGAAGAATCAGTCCTTTTAGGAGACAGGTGTGGTGAAGGGAGACAGAAAAGAAAGAGATAGTAATGTTACTCTGTTTTTTTCTATATCATGAGTCATAGAGTCAGAGAGATAAGGCTCACTTGATTCAGATCTGTCTTGAGTCTGATCAGTGAAGGGGGGAATTGAGCCCCAGTGTTTGGTCTGCTACAGCAGGGGAACCCATGGACTGATGATTAGGGCATGGATTCAGGTACAAGAAAGAAGTAGTTCTGAGTTGTATGTTTGTCACCAGAGTCTCAAATAGTATGTGGAAATATGTTCAGGTGTTGATATTGACATTCAAGGTAAGGAGAAGGCATGGCTTCAGCCATGCCTTTCAGATTTTTAATGTTCAGAGTAATCAGAAAAAATTGACAGGATTGTGAACTCTTCTGAACATCAGCTAAAGTAATACATTCACGATTTTAAACCTGGTTCCAAACAGCTATAGAAAACCTAAGAGAAACAACATAACTGGAGAGCAAGAAATTAGCAGAATGTTTTCCCTCAGGTGTCTTTAGATCTGAAATGCATTCTCTTCCTTGCTCTGCTAGAGCTCAAATCTGATGATACCTGATTGTGCAGGAAGTTCCTGTAGCACTCAGTGTCCAGTTCTCCACAGCACACCAATGGCTGCAGACTGTGCACTGGAGTGTACCAACTTGATACAACATTTTAGTGCCACATGACACTAAGAAGCATTAAAAGAAAATGCTTTCCTGGGAGGTATTGCTGCGCTGAGCTTCGAGCAGTTCTCAGTAACGCTTTTGCTGTGGTCAAATCACAATCACTGTTTTAAGGCTGAGTAGGGCATTTTTCCAGAAAGTGCATTAAAAATGGTAGAACTCCGAAGTTAAGGAGATGTTCAGTTTAAGTGACTGTCAGACCTTCTCATGAAAACAATGGGATACTTGCAGGAATGAGAGACAACCATTGATTTTTCCACACTGCTTTTGTCCTTTCTCCTTCTATATGTTAGCATTAAGATTTCTCTCTGTATTTGTCATTTGTCTTTTTTTTTTTCCCCCAGGCCAGGGTTTTTTTCCAGTTTTCTGTCTGTTGTTTTCATTTGTTTATAACTTTGATAAATTCTTCTTGGAGGCAGTATTGCTCTGTTTTGCATTTTCTGTTGCTGGTTGGCCTAGGACATTTCTAAAGAAACATTAACTTTCCCCATATATGACACATGGCAGTTTATGGTTTCCAAGCTGAGAAATGTGGCTGTACATTTCCAGATGAAAATTAATCTTCCTTTTCTTTAGCCAAGAGAGAGAGGGCATGTCCTCTGCTGATACAAATTAGTACAGCTGCATAGTCTTCAGGGAAGAAAAACATTTTCAAGATCTGTCTGTTAAAGAAACGTAGTTTCTGACGTGGACAAAGGCACCAAACAGTTTCTTTGTTGTATTATTCTTTATTTTTTTTCCAATGTTAGTTTATAGCTGGAAAGGAAGTACTCAGATGGTTGTTCTTTAAATTCATCAGTCCTGTTCTCTACTGCTACAACATACAAACACTTTCCTAAAATGTTCGTCAGAGACCAAAATGAAACATTAGGAGTGGAAAACTGTCTAGTAACAGATAAGACATGACTATAAGATGAATACAGGACTGCTATGGCCTTGTTTTCATTCTAGTATTAAAAGTGGTTTTATTTGGCATCAAAATAAAATGTATGGGGCCACTGGTTTACTAAGGATCTGTTGTTGGAGTGCAGAGAGGACAATCCTGGAAAGAGCTGCACTAAAACACTCTTCTGATGAGTTCTGCTGTTGTGACCTTGTTGCTTGAATGTTTTCCAGACAAAAGTTTGTTTATATAACCTGTGTAGTGCACTAGGGAGACACTTTGATAACAGAGACAGAAAAAGTAAAAATCTGCAGGTTTTTTTTTTTTAAATTTAAGAGAAAGTAATAAAGATAACTAGATTCTCTTTGTGGAGGATAGAAATAGGTAAGAACTTAAAAGACTTGTTTCAGCCACCTGTTGTGAAAGTCAAGGAAGTTTATTAAACCGTGTAGTTACAAAAGCTAATTGAAAATAGATTAATTCTGAGAAGCTATGACTGTTTAGATTAGCAAGCTGGAGTCATCACCTGCTTATTTGGCATTCAAGCTTAATGCTTAATGCCTGGAGAGTGTTGAGTGCCAACTGGAACAATTGTGTCCTTCCATTGTCACTACCTCTTAACTGATTTGCTCTACCGTAAAAAAGCCCTGCTGTTTTATTTCCTGTGGTGGGTAGGTCACACTAAATTGATCTGGCAGGCTAAAACTATAATTTTAGTCTTGTTTCTGTGTATGAAACAAAACAAAAAAAAATTTGTGAGGTCGGTTGGAGGATTTCAAGGAAGGATGAGTGGCACTTGAACATGTTGTAGCTGGTGAATGTTTGGTTGTCAGCTGTGTGTTTGCCATGTGTTCCCCACACTGCCTGCTCACCAATCATTCCCTGTTTTAATTAAGGACCTGTCAATATTTCTCTAAGTTTCTGTCTCTCTTTACTGCCTGCTGAACTCTGCAGGGTCTTCTCTTTCTTGCTAAGGATGATCTAGACAAATGTTTTGGTTTTAAGTTTTCTATAACATCTTCCTTCACTAGAAGCCTGTTCACATGTAGAAGCCTGTTCAGTGTCTTCACTGGGTCCAAAAGCTAATGTTTAAGGTTGATTTTACTAACAGGGTTGAGAGCTCCACTCTTCCCTTGAGTGTGTGCCTAGATGTACTCCTGGTGTTTGACCTACTTTTTGAAATTTCTCCTTCAGCTGCTTGAATTTACTCACTTATGCAAACACAAACACTAATGTTGGTGCTGTTTATTACATGTGAACTTAACTTTAAGAATAATTTAGTGAGGGGAAAACAGAACTGCATGCCAGAGCACTGTTCCCTGGAGAGCATTCTGCAGAGATGTTACTCCCCTGGACAACGTCACTGCATTCATAGTGGGACCAACTTAGCACATGTCCTGTCTGCTCTCAGCAGACCCACCTGATCAGTTGCACTCTGACAGCTTATAAGCACTGTCAGGGACTGCACACCAGGCATTTGTAAATGGAGAGGCACACAATTCCTTTAGGAAGGCCAGGTAAAAGTGGAAAAGCTCCTTCCAGTCCTGGAGGGACTAGAGGGCTAGGAAGCTGACTTCTGTTATGGAGATACTTTAATGCTTATTTACATCACAAACCATTTTCTTGTTTACCTTGACATATTTTGCAAAAATTTCTCTAAGGACGAAAAAGAACTCATTCCAACCATCTTTAATTTTGTTTCATTCTTAGTTTTGTGCCGAGACCTAAGCTGTATTAATCTGGCTAGCAGCAGTGGTCTATCTGGCTTTATTAGCAAACAAAGACTCTACTCATTTGAGGATTGCTGTGCTGAATGAGACTGATTTCCATATCTGTGCAGATATGGGGGAAGGCCAGTGAGATGTTTGTGGAAAGCAACACACACTCATTATCACTGATTTTTTATAGCTGGCTTGCCTAGGTATTTCTTCAGCTTCAATTTTTTAAGTCTTATTCATTTCAAAACTGCCCATTGTTAATGTCTGAAGTCTGTGTAGTTACAGCTTTTGATGAAGTTCTAGCATGAATTAAATTATTTTTTCTTTCTTTTTTTTTCTTTTTTAGCATCGTAGACAAAGAAGTGTCATTAATGGCAGAAATTGATAAAGTTAAAGAAGAAGCCAGTAAGTAAAAAAAAATATACAGGGAAATTTTGGAATACTGTTGAAACAGTTATTTTGTTTGATAGAAAATAACACAATCCATAAATCTGGTTAGCAGCATTCCATCATCTTTTACTCTGTATGTGTAGTCAGATAAGGCTTTGATGTGCCAGGGTAGTTTCTATGAGGATTGTGCATCAAAATTTCAGTATTACGAAATTAAGGTAAATCAGAAGGTGAAATGAAGTTAGATATAAGTTACTTACTCCTTCAGCTTGACTATCAGAGCTTTTTGACCACTTTTTAGTTTCCCTAATTTCTATGGTTTTTCAATTACTTTGTTTCCATTTATCAATCACTTTTTGCTGGCTTGTATTACCTACATCAGTTAGAATACTGGAATTAGGGAGTAGGTTATTGTGCTTCCTTGCATAGCTTTAAGGGATAGTGATCAAGCTTATGAATTAGAAAATTTTTTTAAAACCAAAAAGCAGATCTTTACTATAGTCTGTTTTCTTAATAATCTGTGGGAGTCAATCTGATTCCAGGCTTTCATGTTGTCTTTGGTTTTTGCATTTTCATGTATATATATTGTGGTGGGGGCGGGGGGAAGCCAGATGAGCCTTGTATTAGGATAGCACAATATCTGTCTAACACTCCATCCAAGATACAATGTTTGTATATACCTCCAGGAAGTACAGAGGGACATGTTTCAGTAGAGAATGCTAAGCAAGAAATTGAAGAGTAACCAAAGCATTATTAGAATGATACTTTTCCTGGCAGATGAAAATGTCCTTGATATGATTGCATACAATCCTTTTATCGATTTCGTGAATTTAAGGTCCTTCCAAGCAGTGTCACAAATACATTTAACATTTTTGAATGCTTCATCTGCATTTAGAACTCACTTAGTTCACAAAAGTATAACAATTGAATTTTTGTTGAAAAAAATGCTCTAAATTCTCTGTTGCTATCCAAGTCTCTTGCAGTTATATATTTGTAGAAACTAGAAGGTACCAAGTTAACGACAGCAAAGATTTGCAAAGTTTGTGGTTTGAATTTTATTTGCTAATTTTCTAGGAATACATGAAAGAGATGTGAATTTGAAGCTTTGAGTTATTCTGGGAAGCACTTGTGGAGGGATATAGATCAGCAGTTTTTGGTTACCTTTGGTTACCAGATACCAGGTAGCCATTATCAGCTACAGAACATGCACTCATTCCCAGGAAAACCAATAGCAGCATTCCCACTGATCAGCAGATGTAGTTTTAAGCCCTAAATGCAGAAACAAATCCACATTTTGGAAATCCACTGTCCAGGGTTGATGGTATTATAGGACCCCTTCATTAATCTTGGCCAGTTATAGGAATTGTTGTGGAAAGTAAACCTAATTCCTACCTACCAGCACGCAGAGTGCTGCATTTGCACATGGTGTGTTCTGGTTCTGTTTCCCTGCCAGCTCCACGCACGGCAGTGGATGGCCCAGTGCCTGTCTCCAGCAGTGTGAGATCTGTTGTCTCTCAAGGCTGCTGTAGGCTGTAAAATGCATTCAGAAACTTAGGCAGAAAGTTGTTTCAGGACTGTAACATGCTAAGCAAGATTTAGAATGTTATTTGTTTTCATATCTCTTTGCTGCACTCAAGGACTGTTTTACAGTGGGTGATCTTATTCTTACTGTCAACACTAGGAAAAATTCCAAATATGATAATTTCAGGGTTTTTTTAAAAACATGGGTATTTGGCTGGCATCTCATGGAAATAAATGCCAGTATGAGATAAGATCATATGGTCTGGGTAGTCACTTTAGCAAAGAGGATATTGATCTTGGGGAGGAACAATATTAGTATTACCTAGAGTAAGCAGTAAAGCAGAACTATTGGACAAGGTAAGCACCTGGTAAACTGTTCATTTAATGTGATAAAATTTTCTCACTCTCGTAGACCATATTCTAAAAAAATGGAATATAAAAGATCAGCTGGGAAGATGGCAGCTTCTTAGCATATCTAATAATGTAGGCACAGATTTACCAGCAAGGCTCAAGGAACTGTAGCCACCCTCTGCCTTCCCTGCCATGTGTGACACACACTCCTCTACAGTTGCACAGTTTGTTTGCTCCCACACAGCTGTACAGGTGCAGCTGGGTCTCCCTGTGCCTACTGGGCCATGTTGTACTCAGTGAAACATTGGAACAGGTTTCCCAGAGGAGAGGAGATCCTCATCCCTGGAAGCATTCAAGGTCAGGCTCTGAGCAACCCCATCTCTTGAAGATGATTGCAGGGGGTTGGACTAGAGACCTTTAAAGGTCACTTCTGGCCCAAACTACTTGTTGACTGTACAATGCTTTCAAAAGAAGGTGTTATCTGATTAAATAAATTATAAGGGTTTGAGAAGCAAACTGTCCGTGAAATATTATTAATTCTCACCTTTAAAAATAGCATGAAAAAGTATAGGCTGGTTACATGACTTGTCAAGTGTGCTGTGGAAATTTGTGGCAAAAAGAAGGCAAAGAAGCCAAAATCTGTACTGCTGTAATGGAGTCTGTGTCCTTAGGGTAATTTACATCAAATACCACTCCCCCTGACTGTATGTGTAGGTTCAAGACAAAAGACTGTGATTGTTACTATTTTACATTTAGATGTTGTTCCCTCTCTGGCATAAGTACTGATCCCATGATCCAATTAATCAGTTTTTGCTTTTTCTCTGAGTCACCATTTTGGTAATAGTTTGCATATATTTCCACCAAAATTATAATGTCATATTATCTTGTGTACAAGTAGACCATTGCTTCGTGGTTTATGATTAATCTTTCCCTTTAAGAATACAACTACTCACCCCTTCCTTACATAGAATATACAAGACAGCAGTAATGAATATTTAGTATTTTTTTCATAAAGACTGTTTGCCTTCAATGCTGCTTTACTGTTGAAATGGCAAATAGATATATTCCATAAGTGAAAGCAAAATTGCGATGCCAGTGACTTTAACATAAACTGTATATGAACAGGTTTTTTTCAGAGGAAGTGAAATTTCCATCAAATACAGCATGTCTTCAGAAACAGGCTGGTGACTCAGTGTAATGCTTCTTTCCATATCTCTGGAAAGCTCTCTGTTTTTATGCTTCAAAATAAAGCACTAGAAAACTCAAAACAACATGTATTTGCCCCTCTTCATCTGAATGTTGGAGGATTGGTTTAACTTAGATTTTCTGACAGCTGTCCCATTTTCAGATCTTTTTCAAAATCAGGCAGTTCAGTGAAATATACTGATCAATTTAATGTGTGCAAGTATCATATTGGAAGTCCAGTTGAAGTCAGTGTTTGTCTCACATGGGATGTACCATGTTAATGCCCAAAGACTAATAAATTACAGAGCAATTTACCGTCCTAGCATTAATGACTGACTGTTGGTATTTGGCAGTGGAAATCCTGACTGCTCGGCAGAAGAAAGCAGAGGAGCTGAAGAGACTGGCAGACCTAGCCAGTCAGATGGCTGAAGCACAACTCTCTGAACTCAGGGCTGAAATTAAGGTCAGGCATTCTCTTCTGCTTGGGTATTTTAGCCATTTGCAGAAATGCCAAGGAAGAGTTGTCACACTAACATGCCCAGGCTGTTTATTCCTGTTATGGGCCAAGGGGAAAATAGCTTTCCATAGGGAGAATGTAGCATTTGTAGCACCTCTGAGCAGTGTACAGATGCTGTCAGAGAAGTGTAAGCTATCCCCTCCTAAGTGTAGCAGAGGGGAGTTTTGTTGTTGGTGTATCATTTAGACTCAGCAAGTAAACCTGATAGCTTCAGGTTCAGTGATCAAATACACATTCTCTGCTGAAATGACCCACTTCCCAAGTGTGGGAGTGATCCACCCATCACTGGGCTCTGAGATGTAATTTGGTGAGGATGGGAAAATACTTGGTTCTGCACAGAGATCTTGTGAACAGGGCAGGGTCAAGAATTTATTGAGCCTTTAAGTGAACTTAAGTATTGATTGGTTCTTTTACCATCCATAGAGTCTTTTGCTCAGAATGTGAATCACTTTTAACATGTCTGTTTTTGCAGCACTTTGTGAGTGAGCGGAAATACGATGAAGAGCTGGGCAGGTCTGCCCGATTTTCCTGTGATACAGAGCAGCTGAAGACCCAGATTCAGCTCTGTGGAGAAAGTAAGTGCTGATGATCCCTCTCACTGAGTTTCTCAGAACATATCTGTTCAGCAGAGCTGACAGCACGTGTGCTGCCAGTGTGGGAGTGTGAAGCAAGGCAAATATGAGTGGTGTCTGGATGCAGCAGGACTGCTGAACACACACAAGTCAACTTAACAGTTTGCAACATGCTAGACTCACTGTGCCTGGGCTGTACACTCCATCTGCAGGTGCACAGTACCATCTTTGTCAAAGATTTCCAGGTGTTACTCGGATCAGTTGGAGTTTTCAATCTAAACAGGAGCCTAACTCCAGGGAATACACAAATTCAGTAATTTATAAATAAATAGTAAATTGAAAGCTTCTCTGTGTGTGTATAATGTAATGGAACCAATTCAGATCTCTCCTGCCAAGAAGTATCTCCCCAGCTTTTTAACAGTGTTCACTGGGTTTTTCAGAAGCTGTCTGGAGTCCCAAATCATAGAATCACTAAGGTTGGACTGTTCCCACCTTGCTAGAACCTCCTTTTAGGTACTTGTAGAGAGCAGTAAGGTCTCTCCTCAGGCTCTTTTTCTCCAAGCTTCTGTTTCTAAATCATCTGCCCTTCTGCTTGGAAATTCAGGTTCAGGAAATTTTTTGCTTCAAGTATCATGTCCCTGTTGCAAAATAGGAGCCTATTTCTTGTCTCTGTCATGATTTTTTTCCCCTAAAACAAAGTAAATTATATAAGGCTTTGCCCAGTACATTACCATGTCCTACGGTATTCCATTCAGGAGAAAACTGATAAAACAATTCTGAGCAAGTGCATCTTGGTAGAAGGAAAATAATAAATGTTTTCAAGTAGTTCCTAAAAGTAGAAAACAGAGAAAGTACTACACAGTCTGCCAATACAAGCTTCTGACTGCACAGCTAAAGAACTGACTGCTTGGAGGCATAATCAGTTTAACTCATTATACCATAAGAATTGCTTTTGCAGAACACTTTGAAGTTCCATCTAACTCCACATCCTGTCTCTCAGTGAAACCAACCCAGGATGTTTCAGAGGAAGACATAAACTTCCCAGTAATGCAGCTAATTGTTTACAGTCACCTCATAGACCCTAATACCCTGAAGCATAAGAGATCGAAAATTCCATAAAGATTACCTCGACTAATAATACCACAGCTGCTATTGATACAACCATAGACTTATTTTTTAAAACTCACTGAACTACTTTCCTAAATAACTTCCAGCTGCAGTTAATTCTGCAAGTTAATTATTTATACCTCATTTCAGTAAGGCATTACATAAGCATAGTTTGATGCAGGCCTGTTTAAATCAGGTCAGTGAAGTCAGAAGAGCAGCTATTATCAGGGGAGCACTGTCATCCTAGGGATGACTGATAGAGCACTGAGTGTCTGAAGAACTTTGCTGATACCTGCCCTCAGTGACCTTAGATGAGCAACCTGTGATGATTGGTGTCTTTGACATGAGCTTTTCAGTGCAAAAGATGTTTCTCTTAGCATCATCTCTCAATGAGACCCTCTCTGCTAGGAGCTGCAAATACGCCTCAAACAAGAGATTATACAAGGCCTATAGCTGAGAACAGCCACTCTTAAGGGCTTTAACAAAAGCAATAACCAAACCCACAGAACTTGTGCAAAGGAAGGAATGTTCTTGCATGAGGAGATCATAGACAGCATATACTCAAAATGAAGGACAGGAAGAAACAAAAATAATTGGACGACATATATCAGAACATCCAGTATCCTTTCCTTGTACATCTTTTTTGTTAAAAATAGATTTTTATGATGAGCATCTGGGTTTTTATATGGGCTTCCATGTGCAGCAGTCTGTTTTAGATGAGAGAGAATTAATAGAATTCAGGGATGGTTGGCCTCACTGAACTCAGGAGAGAAAATTCAGTTCAATGTGCAGATCATTGCATTGTTTTTCTGAAGAGGACACCTAGTGGGAGAAGTAGCTGTTGGTGTAAGTGAGTAAGATCCTCAGAAAAACTAACAGATGATTGCTTAGTTACTAAAATGATTCCTCATCTTATTTCTCTTTACTAGAAGTGAAAAAATAGAAGTATCTCTTAGATAAAAACAAGAGGTGTCTCTCTGGAGTGAGCCCCAAATTTGTCATCTGTACCAGAAGGAAACAAAAAAATTCCGTAATCAGAAAAATTAGGACAGCAATTTAAGATCAAGAACTCTACTGGCCTCAGAATCCTCTTCAAGACTGCTTGGGGGCCATTTCGCAAAGGCAGCTTGAAGAAATGCAGAAAGGAATCAAGGATATTTTGGGTGCATTTCATATCCAAACATGACAGTGCTTAGTAAATTAGGTGATCTCAAAATACTGAGATGAGTAGGAATACTGAGAGAGTAGGAATATACTGAGATGGGCAGTAGTGGTTCTTGATGCTGTGGTCTGCATAAAGTGGATTAGTGCATTGCATTCAGTTCCAGTTTTTTAGAGATATCCATGATACAGAAGAACCTTTTTTACCCATTTCCTTTGGAGAGGAATAAGTAAAGTTATCTTGGGTGCCAAAAGCCTGGCCTTCTGCCAAGTTTCTTCCAGTTTTAGTGCAGTGCCTCCACATTGGCTCTTTTATCTCCAGAAGTGCTTTGCAGTGAGGCAGACTTAGAGTTGTAGAACTCTGTAGCCTGACTCCAACCAAGCTACTTCAATAGTTAGCTTAACTTAGCTTACTTCATTATTCAAAGTGAGATTGAAACAATGCTTCCAAAATTAACTGTAAGCAGGGTAAGAATACAGCCTTCTGTTTAGATGTTGATCATTTAACTGATAACACATAAACCCTTTTTTTACAGTTTCTCACCCAAAGAACAACTATTCCTCAAGAACACCATGTAGTTTACTGCTGTCTTCAGTGACCTCACATGCAACAACTGGCAAGCAAAATTCACACAACCGGAAGTCCTCTAGTAATGCCAAGAACTCTGATAATAAAACAGCCAGCAGTAAAGTACAAAGTTATCCTTCTTCCAATCCTACAGAATCTTCTTCTCAAGGAGTCTCAACAAATAAGCAGGTAAGATGTCAAATCAGCCATGAACTGAACTAAATTACTTCAAAACTTTCAGAAAAATACAGCATTGAAAGTTGTTAATACAAAATCAAATACTGGTTTGTGGTCTATATTTAATTAATAATTTTTGAAGATAGTAAGCATATATTTTCCAGCTTCATTTTCAAGTCAGTGTGAACATACAAAGTAGAAATAGCATATGAGTAAAGTAAGGATAGCTGTCTGTTTAGAAGTGTCTAGTGGCAGCAATAGAGTGAAAGAGAAAACCCCTCCATTATAGCTAACTGCTCTGGAGGAGAAACATTTTGTCCTTGACAAATGGTCAGCTGATGTGCTGTTGAAGCACAATTATTAGGTACACTTTGAAAGCAGAATCCTGCCAGGTTTAAAAGCATATTATTTCAGAAGCTCTATAATACAGGTTATCGTATTGTGCTATATTAGTAGCATTATTTTATATATATGATACATATATGAATTAGATTTTGTTGTAATAGCACCTTAGAATGTCCCTGTACTATTGTTCTTAGGTAAAGCTGCCACTAAAGTTGGTCAGAACTTTGTCCCAGTAGGGATTTTAGGCTCAAGTAGTTGCCTAGAGGGAAATGTAAGATGGTGCATAATGTCAGTGCATGTATGGAATCACCTGTCCTGTCAGGCATGCAAATAAAAGTAATTCAGCCACTTCCCACTAGGAATCAAAGCATCCTCTGAGCAAAATATCACAATGAACATGTCTTCTACAGTGAGGATTCTTCACTTGACTTCAATGTACATGTGACTGTCTGTTTCTCCTGTAGTCACACTGTAGTACTTGTACAATGCTTTACTAGGAAAGCAATAGTCATGATTTTAGGAAAGGTCCTCATTAAGTTCTTCAGTACTTCTTAACTGCTCAGAGAATCACAGAGTATCCTGAGTCCTACTCCTGGCCCTGCACAAGACACCTCAAGAATCCCACCATGTGCCTCAGAGCATTGTCCAACCACTTCTTGAGCTCTGTCAGGGTTGATGCTGTGACCCCCTTCCCTGGAGAGCCTGTTCCAGTGCACAGCCACCCTCTGGATAAAGAACTTCTCCCTGATACACCACCTAAACCTCCCCTGACCCAACTTCAGGCCATTCCCTCTGCTTCTGTCACTGGTCACCAGCAAGAAGAGATCAGTGCCTGCCCCTCCTCTTCCCCTCACGAGGAAGTTGTGACTGCAGTGAGGTTTCCTCCAGGCTGAACAGACCAAGTGACCTCAGCCACTCCTCACACGGCTTCTCCTCAAGGTCCTTCACTATCTTCCTGGCCCTCCTTTGGACACTGTCTAATAGTTTCATGTCTTTCCTATATCATGGCACCCAAAACTGCCCCCAGCACTCGAGGTGAGGCTGCTCCAGCTCAGAGCAGAGCAGGACAATCCCCTCCCTTGCCCGGCTGACGATGCTGGGCCTGATGCCCCCCAGGACACGCTTGGCCCTCCTGGCTTCCAAGACATGCTGATTCATAATTTAACTTCTCTTGACCAGAACCTGCAGATCCCTTTTCTCAACAACTGCTGTTGAGATGTCTAGAATTTCATCCCCTTTTCTGTATTCTCTTGAATCATGGCAGTTTTTAATTTGGCATCAGTGATGAACCTGCCATCTGTATCTCCAGGCTACTCAAATGTAGCATGGTACTCATAGTTCTGGTTGTAGGTATTACAAAGAGACTCCAGTAACAATCAAAGCTTTTTAGTGTTTTCCCTCTCCTGTTCCCTCCTAACAGTAACACTGTTGATTTTGACTGCTGTGTCTCTTGGCCTGTTGGAAGGATTCAGACAACCTAACAGTTATCTGATTTCTTTCTGGGTAGAATGGGCCTTCTAGCCAGAGACGGAGATTCAACCCACAGCACCAAAACATGCGGCTCAATGGATCTCATAAGTCACAAGGTGCCAGTAATGAGGCAGATCAAAATACCAAGAGTGGTTCCAAGCCTGAACACAGAAGACAGCAGCATAACAGCTTTCGATCTAAAAATAAAGGAGCTATGAAAAATCAAGAGCAGTCTACAACTGCAAGGACCACAGAGAATCCGACGCATTCGGAGAGGTCCCGACGGAAGCATCACACGCCGGACGCCGCAGAGCACAGGCCTTTCCAAGGCAGCGTTGGCAGGGTGTCACAATGCAATTTATGTCCTGCAAGGATGGAGGTCTCTGCTGATGCCACTGTTCTTTCAGTGCCAGCTGTGACTTTGGTGGCGTAAAATGTCACAGTGATGGCAGGCAGAGAAATTCAATCTCTTCATTTTAGTTTGTTGCTCGAAAAGCTTGTTGGTGAAGAAAATAAGTCAGAACATAGTCTTTTAAATCTTTTGCTGCTTAAAACTTGTTGGTATCTTTATTACTACTAATTATCAAAATTAAATCATACTTTCAAGGCTTTCCCAAATATGTTCGCATTTATTTTGTCATGACTGTATGGAATCTTACCAAAGCAGCATTTACTTCTTAGAAAAATGAAATCTAGATTGGAAATAAAAATTGGTAATTAAATTCATAATAGCAAAAACCTGTTGTAGATATGTGGTTAACCAGTCAACCTTATTATTTCATAGAGCAGCCTGTGTTAGAAGGATCCCAGGGAGTCTGTATGCTATGGTCTGCGATGACATTAAATAATCTTGTAGAACTTTTCAGCCAATCTCTATACACTTCTTTCTTTCTGTGCGTGTATACATGTACATGCATGCACACTGTATACACAGAGAGTATTGTTCTATACAAGAAGAGTTGAAAAAGCAGTTCATTTGATTTTAGCTTATTATTCCATAATCTGAGATCTTTAAATTCAAGTATAAATTGTATTAAATGTATTACATATTGGTATTTTTCATGGACAAACTATTTTTATGAGGCTGAGGAAATACGCTCATTTAAGTTTGGAATGTATATAGTAATGGCTATTCAGATGCACAGCCCTGTTCTCCATCCTTATCAGCCACTTTTCTATGACTAGTTGGATTTATTTTTTGCATATGAAAAGTTGCAGGTCTTCTAGACTTGAATTCAAATTATTTTTCTATATTTTTGCTGTAGGAACCATCTGTCCATAACAAGAGCTATGACTAATAAATTACTTAGTCTTTATGTTCTGAGTCTGTATTTCAGAAAACCTGTTTCTTCCAAATAATTAAAATCTTCTTTCTAAAATACTCTGGTGTTTGCTGCTTTGCAGTGCCTAACCTAATGGAACTGGTATCAATGGGAGGCTTTCATCTGAGTTTGGACTGGACTAAGCTTTTGCTTCTAGCTTGATTCTAATGCCACAGCGCACCAAACAGCCTTGCCATGAGAGCCCCTTCATGCTGAGCACATTTTACAGGAAGTTGCTGTTTAACATCCTAAGGTGTCAGAATCCATAGCTGGTGTCAAGTGACCTGTTGGTCTAAGTGTCAGAATGAGAAAGGTGTAAAGGTCAGGAAGAGCAGGAGGACACTTAAGTAGCTTTAAAAGTTTACACCTAGGTGACTGTTCACTATTGCTTTTTACCAATTTCCTCTGTCTGATTTCTGTTCTCTGACTACACTTCCTTAGTACTGACTGGATATTCCTCTCTGGGACCCTCAAAAGATAATCTCCAAGGGAAGAGTCAAGTGCATTCCCTAATTTTTATTTTTCTTTATATGCGTATACTGTGTCCCACATGTGAATATTGGTAAACCTGATTTTAAAAGGCCAGTAACTCATTGTCATCTGGAAGAGTGGTGAAAGAAAAATAAACATGTAGGTAGACATTGGCTTTCTAAGCACTGCAAGCACTGCTATTATCCTAGTTAATTACTTATCACACTTCTAATGTTTTGGAGTAGATGGAACTGAAATTCCAGAATCTCTGTTGTGCATACCCATCAGATAGGTAGCTTTTCAAAATTTATCTGCTGCCTTACAGTTTCACTGTAACTTCAGTCTAAGGGATTTATTTACAAATTCCATGCAGATATTACACGGGAACTTCTTATATTATCTATATATAAG
Source organism: Passer montanus (assembly GCF_014805655.1). Classification (NCBI taxonomy): domain Eukaryota; kingdom Metazoa; phylum Chordata; class Aves; order Passeriformes; family Passeridae; genus Passer; species Passer montanus. The sequence goes on from NW_024356504.1 coordinate 1,786,170, forward strand.
TTGTGAAATGTGTCTCTTCTTGTAATCCTTCCTAAAAAAAAAGGAAATCTAACTTACCTGTAATAACATTATTCCTTACTTATAGCTTCTACACTTGATTATTACATTATTGAAAGTTACTTTATTCCTTAAGTCAGTTTCTCCCAAGTGACCTTCTTCAGATAAATAAATAAAATCTATAACATAAGTCATAACTCAGCACAACAGGACCACCTTGTGCTCTTCAGTACCAGCCAAGCTTTGATGTACTGGAGGCTCCATGTGTGACAGATCCAGGACTAACAGGTGAGACATGGCATTTCTCTTTTCTCTGATGATACAAAGACATCTTTTTTGTTAAAGAGCTGTGCACGGGTTTGGTTAGGCTGTAGAGAGGGCTGCTTGTGGGAATGCTGCAGTTTTAGCACACCAAGTTTTGACTAGTATCTGTACTGTTTGGGAAGGTTATTCCAATGCACATATTAACCACATTATATGTCTGTGCTCTGGAACTGTGTCAGAATCATCATCTTTCATTTCATGTGTGTCTGTATACTTGGAATTATATCTGCCAATTTCCTGGTAGTTACAAGCAGCCAAAAGCTCTTGGGCCCATCTTCAACAAAACTCTGCTTTATCTTCTCATTGTAGAGACAACTACCTGCAATTCTCCTTTTAAGGGACTTGTTGAGGGGAGCTGAAGGAATTTATGGCAGGGCAACTCTTCCCTTCCAGGACAGTCCTCTTTTATAAAAGTCCCCTCAATCAGCAAAGCAAATACAGCTGTTTGGCTTCACTCAAACACAAACATGGAATTCCCACTTTGTGCTCTTCCAGAAGTGGAAACACATCTTAAAGGGGCAGTATTTTAAAGCAGGTGGGGCAGTATTTTAAAGCAGGTTGAATCTATTTATCTTTTGTGTAAGATTAAATTCAAAGTAAGGGCAGAACCCAGCAAAATAAAGATCCACATACAGACAGCTGGAAAACTAAAAAGTGAAGGTAACTTAATGCAGTCAAGCTCTTTGGAAAACTTACATTAGTTAACCATGTTTGGGAAAAAAAGAAAAGATAAAAACCCCAACACTTAATGTGCTTGAAAATGTCTCCTTTAAAGAAAACCCAATTATTCTGGAATTGGAATAACCTGCTGAACATTTCTTTTTTAACATGATCTGTGCTATAATGATTTATAATTTTACAAAGATTTAAAGTAAGCCATTGTCACACCACTTGACAGTGCATCTAGTTCCAGTCACCATGAAAGTAAATGCTATCCATCTATCATAAAATGCTTCAGTGTCACTCTTAGCAGTTAATCAAAAGTGAACAGAATTCTATGATATAAAAAACATGCTGGAAGTGCCTACTTAGATAAGTTAAAAGGCCATGTTAGCACCCCATCCAATTAAAAACAAATAAGTAAAATCAAGTCCTTCTTTCTTTACCTTCTTCACCACAGCCACTTTCTCATTTCATCTACTGAAATTCAAGGAGGTTGTTTTTTATTCTTTTAACCACAAGCTAGTATGTCCACAACAAAGAGAAGACTCATTAATGCTGCTGTAAGGTAAATGGCACTGTACTACCAAAATACTGTACTACCAAAATAATTAAGTAAACACTGAGGTAGTACAAACTCAAAGTCCTGGAGGAATGTTCTCAAAACTTTCTCTTGTATGTCTTTTCTCACTTAAATTATATTCTCTGATTCTGTGTTTGTAGAAACCTTCTAAATTAAAAAGTTGAAAGAAATCAGCTTTAGACAGCCTTGTAAAAAGATTTTAAGGTGCATGGTAAAATGCTTAGACATCGAATAAATAGTGAAGTAGAAATCACACAGAAGTATTAAAAATTTCAGTCAGATTATTATGAAAACCAAATTTACAAACATAGTCTCAATGAATGGCATGTTCAAAGAATACTAGAGTACATTATGTTAGTATCCTTCTATAATTTCTGCTTTGTCCTTTGTTCAGTGAAGCTTTTTTTGTTGAGATAGGAAGAGCCTTCAGATTATTGATCTTCATACTTATTTTTAAAGAAAAAACACTAGCTTAAATAATCTAAAGGTCAGCTGGTCTTCCATATACACACCAATAGCAGAAAATTATAGTGCTCTACACCTTTATAGTCACTGCTGTTCATGGCAAAATGTCTCATTAAAAACACGTTAACACAGAAAAAAATTGGGGCTTTTTACTTGTGCAAATTATGTTTCAGGTCCTTATGGTTGGGAGCAAAACCTGAAAATGTGATGGCTTTAAATGACTTAGCAAATAAAACATTTAAAGTACACTTCTGTAATTCTAATAGTCTCCGGAATTTTAAGAACTTGCTTTTTGGCAATGTTCTCAAAGACAGCTGTATTTGCTGTGCTGGAGAAGCAAAAGTAGTCATAAAAACAGCAAAAAAAAACCAGCACCCAACTCTAAGCAAGGGGACAAAACAAAGCCAGGTTTTGTTCACTGATTTAGACAGCTAAAAGAGCTCTTGAAAATCAACGATCCAAACTTGCCTTTCCTCTGCTGATAGAAACATACAGCAGCTCTTTGTTTCAGTATCATTACTCAACATTTGCCCTGCTACAAGAATGTCTCCTCCAGCCTGCATGGGGAGGGGGAAAGAGGGAGGCTTTTTCTTTAAGCCACGGCACTTCAACCTCAACTTCTGTGCTTTGCTGCACACAAGTTGAGGTTGTGCCCTCCTGATCTGAAAGGACCTGCAGAAGGACATGGAAGGCCAGGTGTAACTCAGACTCTGCAGCCCCAGAAAAGCCATCCTCTGGCAGTGTGATACAAAACGCCACAGCTGCACCATCCTTGCCCTGGTGGCAGACCACACCACGGTACTGCATGTGTCTGTAAATGTGTGTCTCTCCAGAGAGAGCAGCCTTTTTACTCACACAGCACACTTCTTCCCTTCCTGTATTTCTCAATTTTCTCTCAGTGTACAAGCACAGGTGATCCCTTGCATTGCTAGTAAGAGCAAAAATGGTGATTTACCCTCACCAGAAGTGCCTTCTGGTCTCTGCAGCACGCGTACGTTGTACATTTGTGGCAAACTTCTGTCTAATAAAAGCTACTTACTTTTATCTGTTCTTCCCCCTTCCCCCTTTAAAGGTACAAATTGAGACTCACTGTAGTTAAAATTGATAAAGAGGTTTTCTTTTACACTGTGCAAGTACTCACTTTACAGTACAGCACAACAGAAATACAAATGGGAGTTACTGGAATGTTAAGCTGCATATGCTTGAGCGATTTTTTTAATCCATTTTTCTTCCTCCCTTCCCAACATCTAAAAAATAACCAGAAATAAAGCAGAAAACTCATATTTCAATGCTCTCTTAAAACAATTTCTTCCTGTGCTTTTCATTATCTTTTTCATCACAATTTTCTACCTAATCTTGAATAAAGGATCACAGGAGATAATCACCTCCTCTTCAACCATATAATGTAGACCTGTTCAGTCTATCAGACTGCATCAAACATTACCCATGCACTCTATCATTCTCAAGTGTAATACTTTCTGCTAATACAGCTGGTTCTTTCTTGTTTAGTACTGTAGGAATTTGAACAGCAACACTGTCCTGTTCACTTGTTTTACTGGATGCAGAAGGTGGTGGCTGAGATGGTGTCACAAGAAAAAGCAGAGTCCTTTTCACCTTCACTGCCCAGTTGTTCACAGGCTTCTTGCTCCCTGCAGCTTGGAATGGCATTTGGCTCAGTGGCCCACTGCCAGCACTCTGCCTTCCTCAGGGAGCCTGGGACTTGCTGTGCATGTTGTGGATGTGGTTTGAGAAGCTTCTTTGTGCAGCATCAGACCTTCACTATGGAGTCGTTTAAGAATTCCTGCAGAATGGGAAGCATTGCAAGCAGCTACCTTTAATGAAGATGAATTCTTGACTTTTAGGTCGGTACTTGTTGAGGGACCTGAGAATCTAATTGGCTGGAAACCCACTTTACATGGTAAACAGCCTTCTGCTTCAGTACAGCCAATTAATCATCTGTAAAACAAAGAAGTTCAATTTAAAAAAATGAACTATATATGTAAATTGTTATTTTTGTAACATTATTACAAAACAGACCATCTGCAGCAGCCTTTCACAAATAGGTTTCAGTGATACTGTAAGAAGCATAAATTAGTGTTCCCAACAGTTCATCACTACAATCAGGGCTGCCTTTCTGTGAATGGAACCATCAATCTCTTCTGCCTCTCTTAGAAGACACATTAAAAACTGTAGCAGTGAAGTGGCTGTAGGCTGGCTCAGGTGTCTGCGCCAGCAAATGGCTGCTTTTAGGTAATGTGTGGAGAATGGAGGTGTAATCACAAATATTGCAATAAAACTGTAGAAAGGAAGTTCTAGAAACTCCTTCTAAAAATAAGACATCTCACAGATGTGAAAATCAGTTCACCTTTTAAAGTGTTCACTTAAATTTCAGGTTTAGCAGTCCATTTAACTAATACTGCTTTGTAGTTTTCAAGTTACTCCTTACCAGGCTGCTGAGAAATCTCAGCAGCCTAAAAAAGCCTGTAATTTGTTTCTAGCAAGTTCAGTTGTGCAGTTAAGAGGTCTATGACATTCTTTAAAAATGTAAATTTAAAAAACCAGAGATATCTCAACATGCACAGATATTTAAGGAACGTGAAATTATAGAGGGGGGAAAAAAAGATGGTAGTGTATTTGTTAATTAATTTTACGCCACCTATGCAAATCAGCATACCTTTTATAAACTAGAGACATATGATGCAAACTGCCTCTCAGAGGGCATTCTTCCAGAGTCCAACATTCAGGCAGCTCCTGAGGCACTCTCAGTAGCTGACACCTGCATTTCATAGCAGCATTGTACTGATGAGCTGAGAGAACACAGCCATGCATGTTTCCACCTGACTAAATATATGAATACATGTATTTTATTAGGCAGAATTTCAGCTCTCAACCTGCTGACATGAGCATTGCTGACAGCCAGCATGGGGCTTCGTTCATGTCAATTTCTGTCCCCTCTCTGGAACATCCCATGAAACATTTTCTTCCTTCCAAAGAGACACTACTATTTTACAATGTTATCAAAGTTTATGCAGAGGTTTTTATTATACTTAGTTGTAAAATATTTTTTTCTTATTTTTATGTTAAAAAGTGGTATTACTGAAATAAAAAATTATTACTCTACCTCTCCCTTCCCAGGCATCGAGAGCATCCCTCATCTTTTTCAGCTCAGCTCCTGAGTAATACTCCAGATGTACTGGATGTTATTTCCAGCTTCTCTAGGAATATTGTTTTAAAGGTAACAGCTATGTGATTAGTTAGCTAAGTCCTTAGAAATGTACCATTGGTGAAATGTATCATTCTTTTTACCAAATCCTAACTATAAGGACTTAGCAGTAAATGTTTTATAAAGCAGAAAGGAAAATGTTACTCTGATTTTGGTTTTATTCAAATAAGAGGTTCTAATACTCCTGTGAATGCCTATTGCTAAAATTGGATGTTCATGAAAAGATAGATGTTCATAGAAGAATAATTACAGAATTAATTATGTAAAACCTATTTTTCTAGAATACACAGTAGGAGAACAGATACCTGATATGTTGCCAAATACCCTTGGAATAAATATTAATGTTCCCAGCCTAAATTTAGGAAGATATGCGTCCTAATTTTAAATATGATAAAGTATCAAGAGCTCTATCTTAATCAAAAGATGCACAGTGACACTTCTGACACTGCACTGTGAGAGTGACAAAGACCAAGTGCTTCCAATTGTAAGTACAGGTCTCTCAATAACTTCCAATTACTGCCATGTAAATACATTAATAGTGTAGTACAGCTGTACACGTTCTTTAAAGAATTAAAACTATTTCAACTTGGCTTCTCAGTGTTCAGCTATCTTAGAAAACTGCACAAAAGAAGTGCAAGAACCACAACCAACTTTGCAAATATTTCTGGAGGTTTTTCTGTATGGGGATTTAGTTACTGTATTTAGTTTAAATATTAGAGAATAATTTTTAATTGTTATTTTAATTGTATTTTAAAAATGGTAAGTCAAGCAGAATAAGAACTTAGAGCAACTGCATGCTAACCGTCTTGTGTGTACTGTCTCAAATTCTTAACCTCCAGACTTAGTTTTTGTCTTGTTTATTTGTTTATTCTGGCCATTCTATTATCCAGCTACTCTGGGAATTGGAAAGATTCCTTCCACAGATTTATAGTACAATATACTACAATAATGCTGCATTATGCTACATAGTATAATATTTAGGCATAGTTATAATATGTATTTATTCTCACTTCAGAGTGCTTTCAAGTTTGACAGTCACCCTACCTTTTGTACATGCATTTACTAGGAATTTTCATTCCTAGCACCTTATTAATTGCATCAGTCCCATCAGCTCTTGTGGCATGCACACCCATAATTTTACTTTCACAGTTTGCTCCAGAAATGTTGAGATAGTGCAGGACCCAAACTGTAGGCTTGGTGCAAACTAAATGGTGAGAAGCACAGAAATCCAACAAAGCCTAGAAAAAAACATATAGACTATTAATAAGAATGCAGTATTTTTAGTTGAATAAGCATTTATATTTAAGTTTTCTTAACTGAACTAGTGAGCTCTTTTAAGTAAATTAAGGATATAGTTTTTCTAGAATAACGTCTGCAGTTACTTCTTATCTGATGTTACTAGAGAATGTTGTGAAACTAGGAAGCGCAGAAATCCAACAAAGCCTAGAAAAAGCATAAAACATATAGAATATTAATAAGAATGCAGTAATTTTAGTTGAATAAGCATTTATATTTAGGTTTTCTTAACTGTACCAGTGAACTCTTTTAAGTAAATCAAGGATATAGTTTTTCTAGAATAACGTCTGCAGTTACTTCTTATCTGATGTTACTAGAGAATGTTGTGAAACTAAGAGGTTCAAAGAAAGGCAACAGAAATAGTTAAAGGCAAGGCAACTCCTTAACATGCAGAGAAACTGAAGACCCGGAATTGTTTTACAGTTTTCAAAAGGAAAATAGTAAGGGAGAATGTTAAATACAGAGAAAATAACTTGCTAAGAGAACACAGATGACTCTCAGGAATAACACAGCCAGAGCTGGTAATGTGAGTTAATTTCCTGCCAGTTAATTAGAATTAGCTTTTAAGTTACAATACTCTAAAACCTTAGGATGTTAAATAATACACTAATTATATTTTCTCATTCTATAGAAATGTCAGAGTACATTTTGTATTACAAGTTTTAAGAATAATTTGTAAAACAGAAAAATAAATCCCAACCCAAACAACTTGAAGGGATCAAATCTAATTTCAAGTAGGATTTGAAGCCAAATAGGACGGCCTGGAATTGTTTTACACTTTTCAAAAGGAAAATAGTAAGGGAGAACGTGAAATACAGAGAAAATAACTTGCTAAGAGAACACAGATGACTCTCAGGAATAACACAGCCAGAGCTGGTAATGTGAGTTAATTTCCTGCCAGTTAATTAGAATTAGCTTTTAAGTTACAATACTCTAAAACCTTAGGATGTTAAATAATACACTAATTATATTTTCTCATTCTATAGAAATGTCAGAGTACATTTTGTATTACAAGTTTTAAGAATAATTTGTAAAACAGAAAAATAAATCCCAACCCAAACAACTTGAAGGGATCAAATCTAATTTCAAGTAGGATTTGAAGCCAAATAGGAAATTAAATTTCCTTCCTACTGCACAAGTTCTACAGCAGACTTGCATGTACAACACAGCATTTAAACTATTGCTGTATTACAATGATGCTGTCCTTAATTATACTGACTGCATTACCAACTGTAGGATTTCTTAACCTAAAACTCTGAATTTACTCATGATTTAGTGTGGTCACTAAGAAGTGCTAACTTGGACATTCTGTAGCTTTAGTGTTGGTGCTAAAGAATGGCATGGGTTGGAGAGTTCAGCATCAAAAATGTTAAGAAATGTCAGGACCTTTTTAAGCACTATACTGGACCTTAAAGAGTGTATTTCCAGTTCATTGGCCAAATGACCAGACAGACTGTATGGATAAGGCATTCCAAAATAATTTGTTTCAGGCTGAAGTGTAGTTCCAACTTTTTCATCTCCAGGAATCTGAATTTCTCCATGAAGATAAGCCAGAAGATATTTAAACAGGATTCCATCTCAGTCAATTAGACATGCTCCTGAAAACACTAAGTTATTAAAAATACTTTACCAAATCATCAAGTACAGCCTTTTGTACAAAACTTCTGTACTGGTTTTACTGAGGAGGAGTAAGTATATTGTCTTTACTCTTTTTAAATGGTATTTTGTTTTCCTGGAATATTTGTTATTTGAAGATAAAATTCTTAGTGCAGTAAACATTTCTTTGGCGTTTCAGTGAAATCACTAATCTGCATAGGACCATAGCAACATACAGTCTCAGCTGTGCTGCACTCTGCTTAAAATGCTAAAATCTAATTCTAGACACATTTCTCATTCTAACTGTAGGTGCATCTTTACTCACTGTTGCAGGGATCTGTTCAATTTTGCTTCTAGATTATTTAAAATAGTTAAAATCAGCATCAGTTCCAGTGCACATCTAGTCAAGCCTCTGTATATTGCTCAAGTTGTACTGTGTGTGTTTCTTTTTCTCTCCTTTGCCTGAAGGGCTCAAGGACCCCATGAAAACCAGCCAAACCATACAGTCTGTACAACAGGCTGTTCGCTGCAATTATGAAAGATGGTAGCAAAGTCCTGCTGTGTTATGCAAACTCCTTATGTTAAACATTTTGGGTATTTTAAACAATTTGATGTATGCAACATCATCCATCATTCTTCATCCATCGTCTCTTTTAACTGGATCTACTTTGGCAGGATTTCTAAGTCACAAACAAGTGTGAAATTTGACCCCTGAATAGTTTTATTCAAACTTTTATATCAAGCCATGGTGGTGAAAAATGCAATTTTTTACTGTCTGAAACAAAGATCAGACCCAAATCTCTTTAGGTAATGAACAGAGGGAATGAGATGCCTTTGGAAATTATAGGGGTTCACAGACAGACCCAAGATAAATGCCAAACACTCTGCCAACTTCAGTTCTTCAGTTTTATCTATTTTTGTATTCTTACTGAAGAAGTACATTCCAAAGCCACAGTTTGGACAGGGACATGACACTGTACAAATGTGTGTATTTGCAAGCACAAACAGACTTGTGGAATTCAAATTCAGATGAATTATCTATACATATAAAGTCATGCATGCAAAATTGTTTTACAACCTGGAATTAGAAGCCAACTGATGCTCAGCAGACTGGGAAAAGATATACTATAAAATGCATAAATAGACATAAAAGCATGTATTGCCAGAGAGCTCCATGATCAGAATGTGTATATTCACCCGCTTCATCCACTTTCAGAGGAAAGCGTCCACTAAACATGGACACCAGTGTGGAATCCTTAAAGCGGCACACAGACTCGTGCCTGGCCAGGTATAAACACGCACATTCAATCAGAGAATATCCTGGACATCTTCAGCCTTGCCCTCTTCCATTGCATTTGCCAATGGTGATGTCATTATGAGCTATTCAAACCTAAACCAGATACAAATAGAAATCAAACTAATGCCAGCTACAGACTCAACGTATCGCATACAAGACCTAAGCGATAGCTCAGCTCTTGCACATCTGTAACAGGATTCCACTTTAAAAACAGTTCTGGAGACCTAGTAATGCACGTAGCCAAATATTCTACACCTTTAGTGTAACAAACTATGGCATTTCACTTTGCTAGGAAACACAAAGCTTACTCTTTCCAGACAAATAGGCAAGCAGAGTTATGTGGTGAGGACGTGTGACCAGAGCTCTGGAAGGACAACCTGGAAAATACTGAGCATACTTCACAGCACTGAAAATGCAGCTCATTTTGAAACAATGACACCGTGGCTTCTTTAAAAACCGATCTTTCATTAGGACTGCTTTAACTTCCCGGGCCCCTCGCTCGCCCCTCCCAGCCCCCGGGGCGCTGCTCCGCCCAGGAGCGGGAAGCGCAGCGCGCCTCGCCCCGGAGCAGCGCCCAGCGCCGGCAGCGTTACCTGCGCCGCAAAATGGCAGCGGGGAGGGCTGGGCCGGGCCGAGCGGGGACAGCAGAGGGGCAGCCGGTGTTCCCCGGCCGTGCCATGCCCTCCCCGGAGTCCCAGCCGGGTGCAGGGGCCCCGGGCTCGGCTGCCGCTGCTCCCGGCAGCGGCTCCCTCAGGCGCCCTCCAAGCGCGGCTGGCCCGCCTGCAGTCGGCTGCTCTGTAAGGCACAAACCGTGCTTAATTTTTAAATATTTTTATTATTGTTATAAAAGCGGGTTTACTTAGAGTGGGCTTGATTCTATTGCTGTTTCTACAGTCTCCATAGTAAGAATGTTAGGATGGTTTGGCTTGGAAGGGAACCTTGGAGATCATCTACTTCCAACTACCCCCTGGATGGGGCATCCACATTCCCTGGGCAGCCTGTTCCAGTGCCTCACCACCCTCACAGAAAAGAATGGGTTTTTTCCTAACAGCTACTATAAAGCTGTTCTCTTTCAATGTGAACATGTTTTCTCTTTTCCTGGCATTACATGTTTGTATAAATACTATTGCTCATCTTTAATATAAGTTCCTTTAAGGTACTGGAAGGCTGCAGTTCGGTCACCCCAAAGCCCTGTCTTCCCCAGACTGAACAAACACAATGCTCTCACCTTTCCTCAAAAAAGAGGTTCTCTATTTCTCTGATCTCTTGGTGACCTTCTCTGGACTCACTCCAGCAGGTCCCTGTCCCCCCTGTGCTGGCCCCAGAGCCGGCTGCAGGGTTCCAGGTGGGATCTCAGAGGGGCAGAATCCCCTGCCTTGCCCTCTGCCCACGGGGCTTTGGATGCAGCCCAGGACACGTTTGGCTCTCTGGGCTGGGAGTGCCCAGTCTGGCTCACGTCCAGCCTCTACTCCACCAGTTCCCCCCATGTCCTTCTCAGCTGGGCAGCTCTGGATCTGAGAGCAGCCTGAGCTGGCTCCTGACATGGTGGTGCTGGGTTGATGGCAGATGATCTTGAAGATCTCTTGCAGTATTGATGATTCTGTGATGCAGTAATGCAGACAAGATGCCTCACCCTCATACAGTCCTTTTAAATTCCTTGTCTGACATACAGTTGTGTGGTCATCAAAAATGCATACAATAAACAACAGAAAGGTGAAAATAGGTTCTTGTTACACTTTTGTCTCAGCCTCATTACACAAAGTTACACATGAAAAATATTTCTAAAATACAGCTGCATTTTCTTTTAAAAAATTGCAACATTTTGTCTAGTTCCCATTTAATTTTCCTTTATTTGCTTACAAAGTTTGGTTTTTTGCCCAATCATACAGTAAGAAACTGATCATTTTGGATACAACTGCCAAGTAACTAGGAGTGCAAAAAACAGCGCCAAACTTTGGATTTGTGCAGACTTTCTGGAAGGTATGAGCTGGTTATATGTTTAGAATATATAATAGAAATAATATATTTTATATATCATATTTACTATATAATGAGATAACTAAATCCCAGATATTAACACTGTATTTTTATTGCTACCTGAAGTCCAGTAAAAATCCACTTACTTAACTCTACACTGCACTTATAAGAAATGTGCCTACATTGTATTTAAATAGTTTACTCAGTTATATTTACAATTCCTTTTGATTTTCATCTTGTATCATTCTAATTTTTTACTCCTAATTTCATTTTGGAGGTGTTTTGTCACCAATTTAATGCATTCAAAGCTTCAGCTACAGGCTGACTTGCAAAAGGGGTCAGACCAAATGATATGTAACACACAGCAACTACCGTTCCACTTGTGTTGCTTGCTTTATTCTGGTCTGTTACTACATTTTTATTTTTGACATTACCTAAGTATTCATGGACTGCTTTGTTTTCAGTTAATATTTAGGACCATAAACTTTCAATTCAGACTTCAGTCAAATGAAGAACATTAGAGGAGAGAACCAAATCAATCACATAAATCATCATCTGGTCCTAGTATGGGGATAATAAATTCTTTTTGAAATTGTGTAACTCCGAATGATAACTTACTACTTAAAACTCACTTTTTATCTTAATGCAGATTTGCATTCCAATGGCAGTTCAGGCCATTTAGTAAAGCCATAAAGTACACACATTTAATTTTTCTTGGCATATAATTATGCTGCAGTTGCAGCAAAGAGAGGGAATGGCATGCCAAGCACCAAGGCTCTCCTGGACATTTCTTGACCAAGAGAAGCCAGGTTTCTTATGCTTAATATCTAATGAATTAACAGAAGTTACATGTGATTGAATGCAATATAGGCTGATAATTCATGGATATTGGATTTACTGTAAAACAAAAGTATACTAGATGGTTTTTATGGAAAAATGGTATCTAGTTTTACTGTATCTTTAGTGAGGATATGTTTTCCTGTACTCACTGGGAATAGTTCATGCATAGTAATTGCAACTTAAATGTGGCCATTGTTATCAAATGTTATAGTGTAAGTACAGCTTTTGGTCTTTCTGACTCTAAAACATTCACTTCATGAAGCTGCAGCTTTCCATGCTTCTTTTCACGTTTAAGCTGGCTTGGTTTTGCCTCAAAAGTCTGAACAATGTTCCTGTATTTCTGTACTGTGAGACCAGGACGATATATGCAGTTTCAGTCAATACACACACACACACACACACACACATATATATATAAACAAACAATGAAATAGGTTTTGTTTGGACCTCAGATTTAACCAGATTTAATCATTATGATTCAGGCTTAGTACAGCATTTACTTGGCATAGAAGTGTGCAGCATAACCAGCCCCTACAAGCAAAGTGCCTTTTGAGCTGCGTGTTTTGGGAAATGAACACAGGGATGGTTTTGTTTTGGTGTTCACTAGTTTCCCAAGGAAGCCAGGCTTACATACTCATCCTCTATATATTTGTGTTTCACTTCACCAATTTCAGTCAAATTTGATGGAGAGGAAGAGGCATTAAGAAATGGATTTTTCATTAAGCTTGTGCAAGAAGTGGTGTGATTAGAGGAAGATAGGTTCTTAATACTATAATGTCAGGAAAAGCTGTATCATGAGCTCAGGTCTTGTTGGACATAAGAAAATCCTGAAAGAGAGAAGCTGTTCTACATAATCAACTCACCAGAAGTGCTTTAGTCATAGCTCACACTGTATTAGGTACTACAGGATTAATTTCTCAACCAAGATTCTTCTCAGACATTAATATGTATGTATCTAGTAAGGTACAAGTTCAGTTCCCACATGATTAGAGCTTTCACAAGAATCTGCATGTCTTTCCCTAACTACCTTTCATTTCTACTCAGTTTAAAGACCAGTCATAGGATCCCAAGTGACTGAAACTCATAATTCTGCTCTTAATATACATTTAAGATATATAGGCTGTGAAACTTGGCAGTGCTTTAAGTTCTTCCCTGCTTTGAGTAGCTGGCAATTAACTGGAGATTTGTACATGTGAAGTGTTCCAGCGTGGGAGTTCCTCAGTGAAGGGTAAAGGAAAGTATGACCATGGGTGGAAATGCAATACTTCACATTTTATTTTAAATTTATTGCCCACAGTAGTGACATAAACACTAAATGGAAGCAAATTGGTGATTGCCTCTTCAAGACCTGAGACGGTTGTGGAATTGGAGGAAATGAAAACTTGGATCTGGAGGAAAACACTGCCTTGTGGAAAGGAGGAGGAGGAGGTAAGTTTTATTAGATTGGTTTTCTGGTTTTAAAGTTAGGTAAGGTTATTTGCTCTTTTATTTGGCCAGAGTTTTATAGTGGCTATGGTCACTTCCAAGTTTCCTTGTAAGGGAAAACATACCAAAGGTATATGATGTGTGCTGGATCAAAGATGTATTTTAAGGGTTTTGCACTTCAGGGCCACACTGAGAAACTCTGTCATACATCATTCACTAAAAAAGGTAGAAGCGAGGGACTCTCCAGATGATGTTTAGAGCAGATTAGGAAAATAGTAAGTTCATGAAGATCCATTTTCACATAATGCTACTTACATTTCATGTGTGATTCCTTTGACTTACTTTATAGAATATTGTAATGTTGGCACACAGCAAGGTGAGGTTTGTGATGATTACTGCATTAGAGAAACTGATGCTTTTTATTCCAACCCTCTGAATCTTAAAAAAAAAAAAACATAAATTCAGCTTACTCTTACCAATTCCTGGGTCAATTTAGCAATTAATGTCTACCTGAGCTAATGGTAGAACTGGGCACATGTAGCCAGTAAAAGAGAATGTATGCAAAGAGAGTGTTAAAGGGCTTTTGGACTTAAAAGAGATTTTTGGGAAAAGCATTTAATTAGACTAAAGTACTTCATGCAGTTCACAATCCTAATATTACCTGAACCACATTAAAACTGGGCTTGCTCAAATTCTGTTGTCAGAGACTTCCTGCCCTTCCAAGTCTGTAGGCATGCAGGCAGCATATAATGTACTAGGCTGTGAATTTATCACAGTTGTCTTCCTAACTGCCCTGATTGCTGTCTATACATTGTCATTCCATGTGTTACTAATGGCTCAGAATCAGCCAGAAAGAAATTTAACTTGCCACTGAGAAGGAATTACATGTTTTTCTCCCTTCAACCTAAAGGAAGTCTTTGAATGAAAGCCAGACACCTCAAACTCTTCCTAAACATCTCTGACAGCTAAGTGGAGTATCTGGAGTTTTCTACTCCAATTCTCACAGTGCACTGAGATTGATAGTAAGTGTTCATATCCTTAATGTCTATTTTTAAAAATTTTATTGTATTATTATGTTATGTTATTATTAAATGCTATTAATGGTTGGTATTGAAAATGGTTCCCAAAGACACGTATCTAGGAAGTGACAAACGCCCAACTCCTTTTTAAACCACAGAGATGTCACTAAAGAGCCGGGAGCGGGGACTAGCGGTTACTGACCTGTGCGTACCGCACTCCTGAGGCGCCCTCGGCCGCGGGTCGGAGCCCAGCCGCGCTGTTTTCCCGGGCACGTTGTGCTCCCGTGTGCTCCCGTGTGCCCCGCACCGCGGCCGCTCCCCGCTCCCCGCTCCGGGAGCCGCGCGCGCCCGGCCCGGCCCAACGGCGCCGCCTNGTTGGCCCCGAGGGCCCTGAGGGCTCCGGGGGCGGGCGGAGCCTCCCGGCGCCTCCTCAGGGCGCGGCCCCGCCCGCCCGCGCCTCTGCCGGCCGGCCGGGCTCTGCTTCCCTCGCTTTGTCTCTTTCGGGTTAACTTTGCACCGTTTGTAGTGCGGTTCATTTAAACGCGTCGGTTTTAAATCTGTCTGACAAAGCGCAAGCTGGTCTGGTCGTACGGTGAAGTGGTAGAACCTGGGGGTTTCCCCCTTGTATGTGTGAACTCGGATAGTTAACGTGAGGGAATAGGCGAGCTAAAAAAAAATCTGTGATCGTTTCAGGTTTCATGGTTTACTAGTTAAGTATTGTGTCTCTCTGTGTTAATGTCTCATTGTGTTGATTAATACATTAATCTGTTTTAATTAACTGAAGAAAGGTAAAGACTGAGGCAATTCTTTCGACTTCAGGCCCAAAAATCCTCATAAGACAAAATAAACTCAATTTTGAAAAGTGCCAAAAAGATCATCTATTTATTTGTGCATTCCCCTTGACGGTATACAGATTCATTTTGAGGATGGATAAAGGTGCAACTCCTAAATCATCATCTGCTGTGTTCACCTCAAATGCTGCTAAAGGATGGATGAAGAAGAGGGATGGAGCATTACAAGCTGCAAAATGGAATGCTTCTTTAGCTTCTAAAATCAAAACTAAATTAATAAGTAAGTCCTGTTAAAATGAAACTGAAGCCATATATTGTACTTAGAATTTATGGCTTCAAAAAGAATTGTAATCATATTTAACATGAAATTCTGCCTGTTACAACTATTCTGTAACAGATAAATACAGGTAGGTTTTCATAAAGACAGTGGGAATATATATTTTTAATATAAAGCTTTTTTTTTTCTTTAGATTGTCAAAACTCACATTTATTATGAGAATGTTTGCATTTGTAATATTTATAATTTTTTAATATTTGAAAATATTTTTATGCCTGTGAAGCTATCAAATTTTAAAGGTTTTCTTCTTAAAATATCCAGACTAGAGTAAATCTATGCATGAAATAAACTTGAAATAGACAGGGTGGTCATCAGAATGACAGCTACATAAACTATTTTATATTGGAAAGTGTTAGGCTTTGTTGCTGTAGCACCAAAACCTAGAGATAAAAACGTTGTCTATAGTGATGGTGCACACAAAGAGGGCCTGGAACTGAAGCTGTTGAAAATAATTTTATTTTGTCTCCTTTAGATAACTCATCTATGTTTAAAGTATCTTTACAACAAAATAACAAAGCATTAGCTGTGGCTTTGAGTGTTGAAAAAGAAAATTCTCGCAAGCTAAAGAATGAGAAGATTTTTCTTCAGAAGGAAGTAGAAAAACTGCAGCTTCATAATATCTCACTTCGTCAAAAACTGACCAGTTTGGTATGCTGCAAATAATATTATTTAAACTTAGAGCAGCTAAACTAAGCTTTTATCTTTTTTTGAAACTTAGTATTACTTCTAAAGTGGTGGCTTAAAATACATGTTTCAGATTTGTGAAGTTATATCACCTGACTGCATAATATTTACGTTTAATTTTTCCTTTTTAGCTTTTTTTGAACTATTTTGTCTATCAGGGTGTATGTCTATAGCTATTTTAGTCCCAGGTTCAGGTTTATGTTTATAGGTAATAAAATGAGTTTGTGCTCAATTAAGTAAAAAAAAATTGCAGCATAAACTCACCTTTTATATCTTGTCTCTTCTTACCACTTAAAATATATTTTTTCTATTATATGCAGAATAAAACTCTTATTGGAATAGAGGCATTTTTGAATGAAAACCTCTTAACTGCAATAGAAATAAGCAGTCCTTCTGAGGTAAGATGTTTTTTCAATTTTACCATATTGAACACATCTTCCAGGCTAAGATTGTCAGAGCATCAAATTGAGTGCAATATTGAAATACTATTTGTATTGTAAAACATTTGCCTCAACTCCTTAAAACTTTTTAAAAGCTTAAACTAGTATATTAAAATTGATGGAATTTTACTATACTGAAAATTTAGCATTTAATCTGGTTTCCAGAGTATCTAAAAGTTAAATATCAGTTAGACTGAAAGAAGAATCATGTGGTTAAAAAAAAGCTTAGCACTTCAGCATGCAGTGAGCAAGCTACCTGCCTTCCTTGCTTAGTGTTGCAATAAATATCTTACATCTGGAAACTTAACCAGAAAACATAGTCCATGTTAGTTCTTGTGTCATGGAAAAAGTAGAATTAGTTTTTTTGAAAGGAAAATATTGTGTTGTCTGTTCTCAACTTGCTTAGTGTTGCTCTGTGCTTCTATATGTGTAATGTAGTTTGTATGAGTTACAGATACATTTAGAAAGTCTCTACATTCCTTTGGAATAAAAGTAGGTTATGTATTTTGATGAATTTTGTAACAAAATATTTCACTTCAAAATTATTGTATGTGTGTGAATATCACGTGTATTCCATCAGTGCATGTGTTTTTTCCCCATTCATTTTGTGGGGTTTTTTTCCTTATGGGTATTTCCAATACTTAAAGCATAAGAGAATATTTAACTATTTGTATTTCCCTGCTGTTCTTTTGAAAGGACCTCCAGAGTTCCTTTCCCCTGTCAGCTGGCCCAAGCAGCCCTACTGGAGGCAAGTTCAGGAGTGCACGTCGGTCAGCTCGGTACGTGCTTGTATGAAATGCCAGAGGTGGTTGGTGTCTGTGGCTTTCTCTTGCAGCTCATCTTTGTGCATTGTCCTAGGGAGTTTTGAGATAATGAGAAACCATTTTCTGTTTAATCCAGAAATTTCCTATTTGTGGCTCAGAATTTAGAGTGGTAGACAAAACTTGTGTTTGAGTAACTCACTGCTTGTATCATGTGATCTCACCAGCCCAAAGAAGGATTTGTTATCATCAAAAATACATTTGCCCCAAGACAGAACCCAATATCATACTTAAGATCTTGTTTTCAGCTATTATACATTATTAAGGGAACATTTTGAACAATTGAATGTCACGATGGAAAATGTAATAAAAATCTTCACAGTAAAATTTTCTCTTTCAGATCTCTAGAATTGCCAGCAAAGCTTCCTTTCATTGCAACAGCTAATGCAAAGCAGCAAGGTAGCCCTTCTCTGGGCAAAGCATCAAATTCTTACAAGTGTTCCACTAATTTCACAGAGGAATTGCATTCAGATCAAGTCAAGTTTGCATCACTCTTGTCTCCTGGTACAAATAATCAAAAGTTTATTGAAACAGAACCAATGGTTGACAAGAATAGATTTTTGAAAGGTATGATGTATTTCTGTGGGATTTATTTTTCACGCTCTCTGAGATTTAGTATTTAATAATTCATTACTCAATGTGCAGTACAGAAGGTATAGTAAGATTCATAAACTGTAATAAACTAGTGAAAAATAAATGCTTATCCATAAGTATAGGTGTCCTGACAATCATATATAGAATAATACTCGTTGAAATTACATAGCTAAGATAATCAAATAATAGCTCAAGTAGTTATAGAAAATTAGTTTTATTTATGTCCAATTTGAAAAGTCCAACTTCAGTTAATTATGAAATTAGCTTCAGTTTACTAAATTTTTAAGGGCCAACCATAGAATATGTGCATTCAGTAAAAAATAAAAAGTATAATTTTCCGTACTTCTGGTTCAGCCTTCAGTAGTTTTATGCAGATAACTACATTCCATTCTTATTTTCCCTGAGCTTCTGAAATTTTTCTCTTTGCAGAAAATCAACTGTGTGCAGAATTAAGTTGCAATAGTGCCTTCCTAACTAATGGAAAAAATACACAATCCTTAGAACAGCCTGAGGAGCCTGCAGAACAATATCATGGTAGTTTATTGCCATCCTATGAAAATGTGACTGAAAGAAAGAAAAATGCAGTACTTTGTAAGTCAAAAACTCAACCTAACATAAAGGATTTTGATAAAAAGTGTAGGTCATTGAGTCTGCCTCACCTAATCATCAACAGTAGCAGCAACACCAATGATAAGAATTTGCAGGAAGGTTCAAGTGACTTGTCTTGCCTTATTCCTTCACCTCTTAAATTTAACGGTGAAAGTGAGACAGATTTTAACAAGCTGCTTTTTACTGACAAGATGAAGCCTGAAGAAACTGTTTATGATGCTGATATGGAGTTGACTGCCAGTGATGCATGTGAATTACTCACAGTTACAGCAAAAGGCAATTATAAATTGCACCAAAATAAAATTAATAATACCAATTCTGACAAAATATTACCAAATTTCAGAAAAGTAAAATATTCTAAGAAGGATAAAGAAAAAATTAAAAGAAAGACTGAAGTCTATTCAAATTTGCATGCAGAAGAAAGGCTCTCTAGGGCTGACAATAGTGAAACTTTGGAAACTACTGCTTCACAAACTCAGCTATTCCAAAGTCAGACAGAACAGCTACCTACAGGAAATTCTGTAGAGCAACAGAATAGAACAAGTAAAACTAAGGATTCCAGGAGGACATACCAGGTTAATGTAATGAATCCAAGAAAACAAGAGACAAGTAGAGGAACAGTCTCAGAAATGTTTGGAGAAGTGGAAAGCAGAATACAAAAAACAGACTCGTGCTCATCTGTTAACAAGATCCCATCAGAAGTTTATTGTGTTGAAAATTTACCATTCCAAGATAACATTTCTGATGCATTGGCTTTACAGAAGGGCTTTCTGAATACAAATGAGAAAGATAACAAACCAACAATAAAGAGGAAGACTTCTCAAAACCTTTCCAAAGCAAACACAGAAAAATCCTGTAGAGAGGAAAACGGCCAGTATGGAGAATATATTTCCAAAAAATCTCAAACAGAGATAAACCAATGTGACAGCAGCAAGAAAAAACAAGACCAGAAGAATATTACACAGAGAAAAAGCAACAAAAAAAGTAGTTACAGACAAGGTAGAGAAACTGCAAGTGACAGCCCTTCTAAAGTTAGTCAGAAAGTAGACCAAAAGAGCAGCCATTTTTCACCAGGCAGATTGAAGCGTACATTGGCAAGGGCCAGCCGGAACACATATGTAATACCAAAGGAAAATCTTACACGGTTCTCAGTTTGTAAAAATGAAGAATTAAAAAATAAAGATTCATTGCTTGCAGAGGCTGGAAAGAAAGTAACTGTAACTCAGCAAATGCAAGTAGCTTTAGCTACTCAGAATGGTGTAGCGCTGAATACGCCACAAGCTAAAGAACGGGTTGATGATGATGTTAACAGGTTAAAGAAGGTAGATTCCTCAGCAGTGGCAAGTAAAACCTCCCACATAAGTAATTTTCCTGATAAGCATGTAAAGCAGAAGCAGAGGTTTAGTTCTGATATTACTGAGACCAGACAAGAAAAAAGTTATTTCGGGCATATTGCTCAGGGGGGTCAGAATGATTTGGATGATCAGGAAGTCCCTCATGAAATGAATTCCTTAGTGAGTAAGTTGAAGCCTGTGATTGAAGTTGAATGCTGTAAGAATATGCCATTTAAGGCAGATAGCTCTTCCCAGGAAGGTCTTCCCAATGTGGAGCTCCCAGCTCTTGATAACCACAATGCTTCCATCAACTTTTCTATACTGAAAAGCTCTGAAACCCACAGGCAAAATGATTGTAATGAAGCACTGGATGCTGAAAAAGCAGAACAAAATATGGATCCTATTTCTAAACAGAGTAACAAAAATACTCTGACACCTTGTCATGGTAAGTGTGTGGGCTAGTAAAAGCAAGGCATTTTGAATTAGTGCCTGAAATAGTGGTAATATGTCTTCTCTTAGTTCTGTCCTCTCATGGCTTGTTCAGAGCAGATAAAGCAGGAGTGGAAAAAGGTAAGGATCAAAACCTTCTATATCATGTATCAGTTACAATGTCTTTTTAAATTGTGGTAACTAATATCCTTGTTACTTTTCAATATATCCCAAGATGATACTTAGTAGGGCAGATATAAGTAGTCTACATTCTTGAGAAGCAATTTTAGTTAAAGCATGTATTCCTTTTTTGAAGAATTCCATTACATTCAAAAAGCTGGGGATTGAAAGATAAAATACCTTGAGCTTTTATCCAAGAGAAACAAGACAGGACTACACTGTTCCCTTCTTAAATGGAAAATATATCTAGACTTAAAGATTTCGTTTTTGTTTCTTTGGAAACACTGCAACCCAACAGGAATTCCGGTGTCTAAAAGAAATGTGTTGAGTAGGTTTTTTAATAACCTGCCCGTGTGCCAACTGTGATGTGACAATCTCTTGTTTTTAATATAAGATACATTAAGAACATAGGAAAACTTTAATGTAGTGTGGAAGATAGGTTTAAATTCTTCTATAATACATGCAGTTATTATAATGCAATGTAATGGAGTTAATACAATGCAGTTGTGCTGAGTTTCTTTAGTGTGGGAGCAGTAATCAATGTACCTGAATTAAGAAACACATATCAAAAATAATTACTGATTGAAGTTTACATAATGATTCAGGAAATATTTAAAATGAAGCATATAAACTGTTGTATTTACAGGGAGAAAAGCTTTCCAAGAACTGACAAATACTAGCATACAATTTCACACTTCCATACCTAAATCCCCCCAATCTTTAGAAGACTCAGCAGCACCCCTGAGACGAGGCAGACCCACTGTTTGCTACAAGGAACCCAGTCTTATCAGGTAGGTACACATAGACTGGGGCTTTTGTTCTTCTGTGTACGTAACTACCCCCTGGAAGGACTGGTTATTAAAACGCCGAATAAACAGTTGAGCTGTCACAGATCTCTTTTGCAAAGATATTTCAGTGTTGATATAAGGCTTCTCCAGTTAGTGTGGCAGAATTTCCAAGTGCCAAAGTAAGATAACAATAGTATTCAAATTCTAAAATATAGTTTGGACTAATAGAAAATAATAGTGAATCTTAATGTTTATCATTATATAAACCCCTTTAGAGATGAAAAATTATGAATGTTATACTTAAAGGTAGATTATACGATAATAATGTTCTTGTAATCTTGTCAAATGGAAAGAAAATTTATGTACTAATATTCTATAATTCAGTAGTTTTAATTTAACTAGTTGTATGTAATATAAAAATCACTTAAGATATATTAATTTGATAGTTGGTTATATTGAATATATTATTTTATAATTAATTTGACTCCTATTATTCTTATCAAATTTAGTGGCACAGGATTTTATGGATTATTAAAAGACAAGACATAAATTGTGAAACAACTTCTGAAATTTAAAAGGGGATTTGAAACCCAAACTTCCATTAAGAAAACTAATATATTTGCCCTTGCATGAATAGATCTAAATATAAATGGACCTTTGGGTTCATTACTTCTGAAAAATATTCTGTGGGATTTTTGCCAGAAGGTTGTTGAGGTTTTTATGTTTGGTTTGGATTTTTTTAAAGTATAATATTAATTTAAGGAACACTTCCACTGTGTTGAGTGTGTGTTAGTAGGATTTGTATTCATGAGGTACAGACAGTAGAAAGGCTTCCCTGGAACAGGGAAGACAGTGAAAGGATTATACCAACTTTATGAGAAAGGTATAAAAAGCCTTTTATTCTGGCAACACTGTGTCAGGAGAAGATAAATGCACAAACTGAAAAAAAAATAGAGCACTGTTCTCATACAACCTCAAAATAATTTTTATTTCTGTGAGTAAGCTAACAGTTGAAGCAGTGAGACTGAGGAAAAGTAGGAGCTAAAAGTAATGTAGGACGTCTTCACTTTACCACTTGCAATTCAAAAATATTTATGCCAGATAACTTATAAAAAAATTGGAAAAGGATTAGAGTCACACTTCTATTAATTGACTTACATGCTAAAATTCTGTAGTATTATATACTGACACATTGCCACTCTTTTACCCCAAAATTATAAGGTTCTGTATTTCTGAGAAATGGTAACTAATAACAGAAAAAAATGTTTATGTCAGTCAAGATTTTAGATTATTGTCTCCTATTTATATTTTAGTTAGATTTACACTGTTCTGAATGGGTGCTGTTGAGTTTAAAGAAGTTTTGAATTTTGTTTTATAGAAATATCACATCCTAATATGATTGAGGTCACATGTTTCTAGCATTATTTTACTAGAAGTTGTTTTGCTAGAAAGCAAAGTATCTTGCTTTTTCAGACATACTTATTTTCCATAAATTTAATGAATTTAATTTAAACATTTCTTTAGCGTATCAAGCTTTCATTAATGCTATTTACCATTTGCATTATTATGATTACTTTACTATAGTTGCACATGTGCTTGATGATATTCATACTGTCTTTTACTTCTTTTCTTTACAGCAAATTAAGGAGAGGGGATCGATTTACAGATACACAATTCCTCAATTCCCCAGTCTACAAAGTAAAAAATAAAGGAAATTTTAAAAGCAAATCAAAATTTTATTAAGGAAGAAAGAATTGGCTATATGGACAATACTTCTAAAATGGGTACAATTGTTTATGTATATATGTATATGTTTAGCAATATAGAGTGTTTGTTGTTCTTTAACTAGTAAAGGTCTTCCACAGTGAAATTTTCTGGAGAAGAACCTCTGTAAAAGGGGCACAGAATACTTTACTGAGGAAGGCATATACAGGTTAGGCTCACTCCTGTTTTGCATTTCTGGTCAGTAATTTATAATCTGTTCAAATGGTTTGTAGCACTTCTTAACTTGTTAGAAAAGATATGTTTTAATGAGAAATAAAAATAAACCAGCTTTGGGAATTGTACTGTGAGTTTTTCATGTTTATTTTGAGTGGAACCATTTCTCAGTGCTGGCTGGAATGGATACATGCATGCCAAATTTTTATGAATTTATTGAAATAGATGGAGATACTGGTTTTTGATAGTTCACTTTTGGATTTGACAGAATCCCACTGAGATTTGAACAAGGAAATCTCATTGAAGCATAATGGAGGGAAGTCAAGGGCCCATAGTACGTGCCAGAGGCAGCAAGGAAGAAAAAAGCACTGCAATAGGAATTCAGTAGCAAATAGGATCTAGAGAAAGCAACCCCTTGAGTTTCCAATTGAGAGTGCCAGTGTGACAAGTAGTACAATAATCTCATACCATTCAGCTTTCAGGGTGTTGTACTGCTTCCCCTCTGCAGTGCTGCCAACTGACAGTTTTCTGGCAGTATCTGATTTGTAGATGCTACCAGAGGCTCACTACCCACACAACTTTTACACATTACAATAGATAAGATTCAGGTTAATTTTACAACAGAGAGGCATTTTTGATGAGATAGAAATGAGTTAACTTATTTTGATTATAGATGGTGGTTCTTCATGCATATGCAGTAGATGATACTAGCTTACACAGGCTTAAAAATTGATCAGACACATTAATGGAAGAAACATCCATGAAGAATTACCAGAAACACCATTTCTGGCACAGGATGTTCCTGAATTGCAAATTTTTGAAGGCTGGAAGATGATTCTGGAGAAGCCTTACTATGCCTTCGACCAATTTTTGTACCTTTTCCAAGGACATTCCCTGCTGACACTTTGAGACCAGTTCTTTGGTTAGCTTGACCTTTTGTCTAATAACAGCATGTCCCTTTAAGAGGTATAACTGATATTCTTAAATGTATAATGTAGTCTTTAAAAGTATATTCTTAAAATACAATATATTCTTTTAAAATTATAACATTTTCTTTAAAACATTCTTTTAAATGTACTCTTTGTACTTCGTTGTAGATTACATTGTAAGCTGGGAAGCTGATGGAGAAAATAGTCCTTTAACACATGTTAAAGACAAGAAGGTGGGTTGGGAGTAGCAGGCATTGATTTGCAATCAGGAAATCAGGAAATTTATGAACCTGATAGTCATCTCCAACAGCTTGGTGGGTGAGGGCAGAGTACTAGACGTTTGTCTCAGTTACAGTAGGGCTTTTGACATTTTCTCTGATAACATTCCACAGACAAACTGGTTACTGATGAAGTATGGATTTGTTAAGGGCACAGTGAGGCGAGTTGAAAAGCTGGAAGGTTGTGTGACCATAAAAATGGTCCAGCTGGAGGCAAAACTGAGTGTTCCTTAGGGTTTCACACTGCAGCCAGCAGTGATTAACACATTCACTAACAATCTGTATGAGCCAGTGCACCCTACACAAGTCTGCAGTTGATATGAAACTGGAAGGAGTGGCTGAAATACCCCATGATTCTGTCACCATTCAGAGGGATCTGGTCAGGCTGGAGAAGTGTGCTAAGAGGAATCTCAAGTTCAACAGGAGGAACCTACATCCTTCTGCGGTGAGTTGCCAGAATTTCAGCTGTGTATTTTGACAGAAAAGGGACTCATACATATCAAAACACACTCCTAGATATAACATTTCAGGTGTGTCCATTCTACATGTATGTCTGGAATTTTAACAATAAACACCAAGAGGCGTAAATGTATGATTTACAAATGCTTAAGTAATACCACAACTATTTTCTGCTGTGGTTATTTTATTATGGTCTGTAGCCCTATGGCAGCTTCCTCAAGATCCTGTAGGACTTCCCATGTATGAAGTTAGAGTTAAATGTATCACTAGTGACATAGTTTATAAAGGAGACATTTATTCCCTAAACAGAGAATTGTCTAGCTGTGGTTACCAGTTGCAAAGATCATGTAAAGATTGTAAATATACAGCAATAAGTAGAACAAGGTGTTTTCATATAGAACCTTGCCATACAAATAGAGTATTCAATCAGTATGAAAATTCTTCCAATATAAAACTTACCTCATCACCCAGGCAATGTCATCTGCACTGCAAAACAGCTGTTAACATTATCTGGGAAGTTTCAGCAGACAGACTTTATTCTTTACATGCTGTGTATTTAGCAAGACTATTCTGAAGAGGTGCAGAAATGGTTGGGAAGATAGATTCTATCCTTTTTCAATGTTATTTTTTAGAAAGAATTACACATAGAAATTATTAAGCATTTTCCTTGGGTTTTATTACCAAGTTTGTAATCAATTTATTTTTAATTGAAATGTTCTTGCTAGCTTCCACTATTTATCAACATCAGCAGCTGTGTTAGTAGAAACCCTCAAGAACCTGTTAAAACTTGTGTTCCCCAGTGCTGGCACTGCAGAAGCAAAACACAATGTTTTTTTAAATGGTTGCTTCTTTCTACTGCCTGTGGTTTGAAAGCTAGAAACAGAGGCACATGCTTTATCTTCTCAGAAAATAAACAATCTCTTTGGGGATGGGCTTAATTACTTTTTCAGTGAAGGTCTTGTTGTTCCACACAGCCTCAGGTGTTACCAGCTAGACTGCTAGGGTGTCCCAAACACAAGCATGTAATTTTCAATAAAAGTAAAAGGCCCGGAGCTTTATGCCTTAATTTCTTCCATTCCTTTAGTATAGATATCCTTCCAAGTAAAAAGGATAAAGAAAGTGGCCTGAAGATCACAGAAGTTATTTTAAATAACTGTAAAATCATATTATTGCTACTGTCCTTCTTTGCTTGTTTTCTCCATCCTCACTGTTGTTGCTCAAATTGAAGTTCAATAATAGAACACATAGAAAACCCACTTTATTTCCTAGGTTGCATTTCTTTTTATTGTTACACAAAATGATCACATAAAAGCAGCACAGAGAATGTTACATTGTCTTTGAACCTTCACTATGTGCTTGTTTTACCAGGTCATTTGATAAATTAGAAGCTCTTTCCAGAAGAATGATGTAAAAGCAGCTCATGATTTTTGATATAAAAATCAATTTGTAGCCATCACCAGGAATTAGGATAATTTTCCTGAGGATAAGGTAATTTAAACTTATTTTTTTAGCTTTAAAGTTGCTTTTTCTCATGTTTACTCAATTTTTGTAGGAAATTAATTTGATATATTTTGATTATACAAAGAGAGGAAAGTAGTTTCTCTATAAAACCTTGCCTGTACAAGTAGCCCTTACAAATGGTTATGATACCTGGACCTTGCTGCTGATTATTTTGTGAATGCAATTAAAACAAAAAAATCCCGTTTGTCTCATGATCATTGCTGGGTTTTATCTCAATTTAAAATTACTCTTGGTGATTTTATTATAAGAACCTGAGTGTTAATGCTGCCGTTTTGCTCTGCAGGAGCACCTGTGTCCTTTGAGAAAGTGCGAGGTACGGCTTAGCTTTCCAACACTTCAATAACACCTCGGGAGGCTGAAGTCAATCAACATCTGCGGTCAGCGCAGGACGCTGAGAACAATGACGGCGTTACCTAAGCCTGGCTCGGCGCCGCTCTCCGCGCCCGCCCCGCTGCGCCGCGGCCCGCCCCGCGTACCGGGGCGCGTCCAGCTGCGCGCCTTGCCCTGCTGCTCCCGCTGCGCCTGCGAGCGATGGCTGTGCGAGGGGCCGCGGCCGCTGAGGAGCTCGTTTTCTATGTGAACGGGAGGAAGGTAAGTATAGCCCGGAGAGAGAGGGGTTGAAGGAGCCCCGAAGGGCGCAGATTTGGCTTCCTCAGACTTGTTTATATGAGTGTAACCGAATCCTCGCACGAACTTCCAGAAGAAGGTTGGGCGATTGCGTCCCATTTTGGCTGGCTCTGCTGTGTTTAGGAGAAAAACTGTGTTAAAGTGAAACACACTTTCAGCTGGGTATCAAACTGGGCTAGTAAGCAAACCCTTTTTCATTTGGATGTCTGTCTTCTCATCTTTGATGGTGTCAGGTTTTCAGAGGCACAACTGAAAGCAAGACTTTAGTGCCCAAATTTGGACTATTGAGCATAATGATAATATTGCAAGGACTGGCTGTTGATCCAAAGCAAGTGTAAGGAAATAGCTGATTCGAAGTGACCAAATAAGAAATACTGTACTCAATCAAGAATGTGGGTATTTCTGTTACTGTCTGTCAGTTTCTTACAGCAAGTGAAGGTTAATATAAATAAAACGAGAAAAGAAATTGCTACTGCTGATAGCCTTACAGACTTCCTGTAATGTTTATTCCAGTGCGTCAGAGTGCCAGGGAGACCTTAAAGTCTGCAAATCTTTAGTTAGTTCTTTATGCTGCCTTTAAAGTTCTGCATTTTTATTTCTAGTGTGGCCGAAGGTCAGCTCCCTAGTATAACATTTCACTGAGCAGCAGTTATTTTTAGTATTTGCATGGTGCAAGTTCTGGAAGTGTATGTGTCTGAAAAGGAATTTCCAGAGGGAGCCCAAACTCTCCTGCAGTGTTTGGCAATTAGTGTAGTTCTATGAGAGGGAACCAGAGAAAGAATCTCTTCTGGCTTTGTGTGAATGTAGTCTGTGCCCTGAATTTTGAAAGGCCTTGGCTTCTTAATAAAACCTTGTCTTTACTTTCTTGCTGTAGATAATAGAGAAAAATGCTGATCCTGAACAAATGCTCTTGGCTTATCTGCGAAAGAGACGTATCCTTTTCTTCCTGAAGAAAGAAAGTCCCTAAAGTCAGTTGTGAAAGCCTTATTCAAGTAAAGTTCTAAGAAATTTTAATTCAATGTTTAATTACCAGATTAAGGAAGTTGTGATTCCTTTAAGATAAATCAACCACACTAAATGATGTCTCTTTCTTAATCCAAATATTCTTCAGTTGAGCAGTTGTGTTTTTGGCCTGGCTTTTTAAACACACAAATTATGCCATCAGGCACAATGAATATGTGTTTATCTGTGCTCCTCCCCTCCCACCTCTTAAAGAAGTCTAAAAACCTCGGGGTGAGTAGCTTGACAGAATAAAAGTCCCCAGGCTTTGTAATAGTCTCTCTCGTGGTAAACAGGAGATTTTGTCATGAGAACCTGAGGCTGATGGAATTTTGAGGGGCAAAAAGGCATCTTCCTTTTGGTGGCTTTGGAACATGAAAATAGCTGTTTATTGATTTACAGTTTTAGACTGGTCACTGTTCCAGATTCACAGAAATGAGCACTTCTCTCAGAAGTGTGATCCTTCAGATGAGATGCAAGGCAAATATCCTGACTATAAATGGGCTTTCTGGGAGAAACTGGGAAATTTGTTTTAGTGTTCTGCTGGAATTCCAGATATATAGCTGGTTTGCCCATTACATATTTCATCTTTTCAATTTTTTGCTTGGAGAAGTATTTTTCACTTTTCTTTTCTGTCCAAATTTACTCCTCTTCCAAAATAAATTATAATCAAATTTTCTTGAGAAGAGGATTTTGATCATGTAATTCCTTAGCTCCCATCTTGCTTTCACTGAAAATTTTATTCCAATATAGAAAGGAGTCCAGTACATATGCTGGTACCAAACAAATTTTATGTTCCTTGGGGGTTTAGGAAAAAAGGTGGTCTCAAGCCTTTGAGTGAAATAAAGCCCAGAATGGAACCAGATAATTATTTTCCCTAATGACTGCATTTTCAGTCTTTCTTACAGGAACTAAGTATGGTTGTGGAGGAGGTGGCTGTGGTGCTTGCACAGTGATGATATCAACTTATGATCCAGCTTCAAAGAAGATACGGTATCCTCAACAGAATATTTTGAAACCTGCAGAAAATTTTATGGTTGTTTATACCATTTCCAGATATGAAACCTTAAAAACAGAGTTGTAGAACTTGTACTTAATAGTAAAAGTATCTAGAGGAAGGGTCACTTTAATCCAAAAAGAGAATGCTGTAAAAATTGCTGTTGATTCAACTGTATTGTGAATTTGCTGAACTATCATATTCAAATGCTTGATTTATTTATAAATATTCATAGCCCCTGCAAGAGGTTGTAGAAGGCATTAAGACCCTTTAACTTGACCACTGGAGTGTGGCTCCTGCCTGCAGATCTGTATGGTGATTTAAGTCCAGCTGGTAACAGGACCATGTTCACTCACTCACTCCCCACTGCGGGATGGGACAGAGAAGCAGAATGGTAAAGGAGAAAACTCATGGGTTGAGAAAACAGTTTAATAGATAAAGCAAAAGCTGCTTGTGCAAATAAAGCAAAGTAGGCAATTTATTCACTACTTCCCATCCTCAGGCAGATTTCCAGCCACCGCTGGGACACCATCATCTGTGATGGTTACTTGGGAAGACAAGCACAATCACTCCAGAACTTCCACCCTTCTTCTTCCCTTGGCTCTATATGCTGCACATGATGCCATGTGACATGGAATATGACTTCGGTCATTTTGGGTCAGCTGTGTCCCCTCCCACTTTCTTGTGTCCCAGTCTCCTCATTGGTGGGGTGGGGTGAGAGGCAGAAAAGACCTTGACTCTGTAAGCCCTGATCTGCAGTGACTAAACATACCTGTGTTACCAGCACGTGTCCCTCAGCCTCCTCATTGGTGGGGTGGCGTGAGAGGCCCACCAATGGGTGGGCCTCTTGACTCTGTAAGCCCTGATCTGCAGTGACTAAACATACCTGTGTTACCAGCACCATTTCCAGCACAAATCCAGAGCACAGCTTCACACTGGCTACTATGAAGAAAGTTAACTCTTTCCCAGCCAAAACCAGCATACAGTCATACAACTGCTGGGAAGGTGGGGGAGGCAGAAGTGTGAGTCTTACCAGCCCTTAAAACTGAGCTCCATCCATTCCACCCCACCCACAGAAATAAAGATTTTGAAACTCAAACCCGGAGTTTGAGTCATTAAGCTAAAAACTGGAATAAATTGCTTTTAAGGTAAGAAAACTCCAATCAAATTGTTACATGGTTACCTGTCATTGTACACTGAAGTGTTTATTGGGTGGAGAAAAAAACATTCCAGTTGTCATTTTGTACAGTTGCATTATATTGGAATGCAGCATAAATGAAATTTTTTGAAGTTAATGAAACAGCTAAAATTAAAGCAAACTCTTGGAAAAAAAAACCCAAACCCCACCACATTTCAACTGTATTAAAAATCCAAATATTTTAAATGAAATTATTAAATGCTTTGAAGACTTTTCATTTTGGTGTGTTGTTCTGTAGGCACACAGTTTGTGGTGATTGGGTACAGCTGTGTGGGTCAGGTGAGCAGCACTGACAGCAATGAGCTGTGGAGTGCCCGGGGCACTGACCAACCACCACAGGGAGCAGAGGGCACACAGGTGCAATGCATCAACAGGAGGGGATAAAAGGCTGGGCTAAAGAACAAAGAGGGCAGACACTTGCAGCCTTCTGAAGTGATGTGATTCTCTATGGTCAGATGCCTGAAGCCTTCTGAAGTGGTATGGCATTACTCTGTATGAGTTGAAGCTTTCTGGAATTGTGTGATGATATTCTGTGTATTGTGGCCTTCTCAACTGCAACATATGCTGTGGCTTATGCTGCAACATTGTTCCTGTTTAGGAACAGTGATATTTATTTTACATCAGAATTTACTTTGGATCAGAATTTTGATTATGAATTTGCAGCAGTAGTTCTTTACTTCCTTCCAATGACTATGCCAATCTCCCTGTTTTCCTCCATTAAAATACAGTTGACAGATTCCTTGTGGGCAAGAGAGACAATAGGGCAATTAGAAAAGACTGAGGTATTAAGGAAGATGTAAATTCCATGGAATTGTCCTCATAGATATGCTTTTATATGAGGACAAGAGGCATAGCTAGAAAGTGATCCCTTCTCATTCCACATATTAATAGTGGCTGCTTTGTAAGTATGAACTATGTCTTGATTGACTGAAAAATAATACTCAGACTTATTTATTAAAATATATTCATGTTCTTTATTCTCCTTTATGTTCCAAAGACACTATTCAGCCAATGCATGTTTGCTTCCCATTTGCTCCTTGTATGGTGCAGCAGTGACTACAGTGGAAGGTATTGGAAGTACAAAAACCAGGATTCATCCAGTTCAGGTGAGAGTGCAGTTTCACTGTATAGGAAGATTACTGATTTCTTTTTAGGATGGAATAGCTTTAGTGGCTTTTAGGGCATAGGAATTCCATAAGATTGTTGTTTTCCCTGCTAAGTGACAACAGAGGGCAACATTGTTTTCTGGTGGTTGATTGATCAAGGCTGAGGATGGATCTTACTTTAATATTGACAGTCTGACCAAGTAGTTGGTATGTGATGATTGTTGGAGTGGGTCAGGCTTTGCTTTCTTTGGGCTAATGACACATATTGAACAATGTCCCTTTGGCTCATGTTTTAGTATAAGTGCAAAAATACAGAAGTCTCCTGAAAGCTAATTAGCTTCTTTAGTAAGATGTGCATGAACATCACACCCAAAATAATTATTTTCATTTTATATTGCTTTAAGTGTTTTACTTTAAAAGTCTGATTTATTGCAAAGGCAGCATTTTGTATGGCATCTCCCATTTAAGAGAGCATACATTAGACTGGAGATGAGTGCCAGAAGGAGTGTTGTTTGTGGTATTTCATTTCAGGAAAGACTTGCCAAGTGCCATGGTTCCCAGTGCGGTTTCTGCACACCTGGAATGGTGATGTCCATATACACTTTACTACGAAACCACCCGGAACCAACTTCAGAGCAGATGATTGCAGCTCTGGGTGGTAAGTATTGCCACTTTTTAGTTGGCAGGTGTGTTCCTGAAGCATTTCTTCAGGTGCTTTGTCTATGTGAATGCCTGTCTGTGTGAGTATACATGTGTGCACGCATGGATGATGTACTCTTACAAACTGTGCTTTCTGAAAGAGTTGCTACTGGATGGAGACCTTGTATTCCCTGTCATTCTTTTCTCCTGGAAAATGAAACACGGAGCTGTGGATTGTTTCATGTGTTCTAAACATCCCCATATGTGTCTGTGGAAGTGCTTAAAATCAGATGTGCAAGAATTATGTCATACTGGAGAAGCAGCTGTATCTGAGCATCTCCAAGGTCCCTTTATATCTGGTGCTGAGAATGTAATAAGCCTTGCAGGACAGGCCCTTTGCAATAGGATTAAAACAGATAAGGCAGAGAGATGCAAACTATCTTCAGTAAGGGAGAGTGTGAGCATTTATTGTAGGTAAAGTAGCCTTCTGTCATCTTTTGTGCTCTAGAGTCCCAGTGGAGCCAAAGATATTCCCTTTTGCTATGTGGTGAGCTTCAAGGTGTAATGTTAGCTTCTTTCACCTCTAGAAAAAAGTCAGGGGGAAAGAGAACAACATTTTGTGTGGGTAAAAAATACTGTACAATCTCTTATTCTCCTGCATACTGAGGTGTAGCCAGCATTCACTCTAGTGCAGATCTCAACTATTTCATACTCCCCTTGAAACACAACATTTTTCATCAGGAGCTGCAGGGTCCGAAGTCTTGTGACACTGTTCTATTTTCTCTTTTTGAGAGCTAACACTTCTCCTTGAGCTTCAAAAACACAAGACTCTTATAAAGACATGACATTCTAAAGCCACATTAAAGCAAAGCTTTTTCTGACTGATTTCCTTCCTTCAGGGAACTTGTGCCGCTGTACTGGATACAGGCCAATCCTAGATGCCTGTAAAACCTTCTGTAAGGTAAGAAGTAGTGGCAGCAGGAGTGCTAGACTGGGGCCATCAGTGTATATGCATCTACAAGCCATCAAGGTTTTCACTGAGATCATCCCTTCCCTCTGTTTAAAGATGTCATTCTGAGTAAATGGCCTAACCCATTAGAAAAACTGATCAACACAAGTGAACATGGTGTCTAGCCTGGATTATGAAGAATAATCTGAAGTAACTCCCTGTGGTTTACTGTGAGTTAGTACTGGCATGAATAAAAGCAGAATTTCAGTCCAGATTCTTAGAATTTATCATGCAATGCAATGTGTCAGAAACCTTCTGAGGAGAAATGGGAATGAACAGCTGGTAAAGAAAACAATACCCACCATCTACATCTGCTCTCACAATGTCAAAAGAATTCTACGTAGTAGGAATTATTTTGTATTAAGGATGTCAACATTTGATGACTTAAAATTATTTTTTAATAGCACTCCTTTAACACTTAATCCTTCTAATTTGGCTTGTTATTAAATTTCATCTAGAACTTTATTGAAATACAGAGTCACTGTTATCTTATGAGCTTTAACTCATTGATAATTGCCATTCTGGGCAGTAGTTCACTAATGGGATTTTCCTATTTTAGGAATCCATTTGTTGTCAAAGGAAAGCAAATGGAAAATGTTGCTTGGATCAGGAAGATGATTTATTTGACAATGAAGAGAAGGTAAAGTTTTAAATATATTACTGACCATACTTCAGTATAAAACTTAGAATATTGCATGTAGTATTTGATAAATATGATATTTTATTATTCCTCACAAGAAATTTAGAAATATTTTGAAAAATTGAGGATTCTGTGTGTATATTTGTATGAGGGGTCTCTGATGTGTCAGATAGTTCATATAAGGTAGTTTGGATCTCCAGAGCTGAGATATGAACAGCTCTTCAGGTTCAGTAATATTAATGGTCTGAGCTCTACCAATACAGTGAGAATTACGTTGTGAAAGACATTAGGGCGTATGTGAAATTTGCTCAAATCAATGATCAGTGATGCTCTAAGTACTGGTCTCTTAGGAAAACTGCTGACCTGAGTCTGAAGAATTGATGCACTCTTAAAAACTAGAGCTATGATTGTGATTTTCTGTGAAACCTCTTATCCATACAAATATTTCACCTTGTTCTTAATTTTCTTTCAGTAATATCTCATCTACTTCTTTGGATTTTGAGTACTTTAGGTTGGCATGAAACTAATTTGTTGTAGTAGAGCTACAGGAAGCCTGTACTTAGTCCTTCAGTTTCTTGCTTCTGCACTGTCATTTGTGTTAGCAGTAAAATTTAAGAAAATATTATGAACACTTCTTTCACCTCAGCACCTCCAAATGATGCATGGTGATTTAACAACAAATCCAAATGATAATGAAATTACTATTTTTTTACTGACTTCAGTGGCAATCTATTGGTTTGGCTTTGCTTTTGCTTTTATTGTTATTATATGAAATGAATAACGAGAGAAAATTCTTGGTCTTTGCCTTCTTTTTAAGGTGTCCACCAGCCTGTTTTCAACAGATGAATTCCAGCCCTTAGATCCCACCCAGGAGCTTATATTCCCTCCAGAACTAATGGTACCTTTTGCTGCCTATAGACTATTCTCATGCTCTGTTCAGAATTAATTTTTAAGTTCTGCGTAGCAGTAATTCATCAGATGAAATGTCAAAACATTTTAATGTTATTATACTCCTTTTTGGTTTTTTGCCCAGTAAGCTTATTGAATATTCACATAGCAAAAAAAGTCATATCAGGAAAATGAAGTTGCAGAGTTAGGTGAGAAGATAAAGAAGCAACCCTAACTGTGTTTTCAGTCTAGCAGCTGAAGATACAAATACTTCACAGCAAACTGAATACCAAACAATTTTTAACATTGGAAAACAATTTTGTGGCTTAATAGTTGTGTTAGTCTGTTCTCAGATAGCCACCCAGGTCAGAGAGTGTTTAGCCCTGGTGATTAAGGCATGCCAAATATAAAACAGTTGGAATGGAAAGTGTTAGGCATCCTTAATTATTGACAGCAGTATTTGGTCTAGAAAACAAAAGCTGTATGTTTTGCTTTATTATCAGTTAGACATTCAAAGCCAGATTATCTGTAGTTAGCTGACTGCTTCTGGAGAAAGGTTAGTAACTGCAGGACAGGAGTTTGTGACTGTGTGTTTGTACCAGCACTGGTTCACAAGCTATTTCCAAGTGATCAGAGAACAGTGGTAGAACGGCCAGAGACACTGAAATGCATGTGCACCAGGGCCATTGGTGCTCTCCAAGAAAGTAAGTGGGCAAATACCTCCCCAACAGTATTTGCCCCCAAGTGGGCAAATACCCTCTAACAGTTTTAGCAACTGCAGGATCTATCCCTACATCTTTTCCTAGGGTAATGTTTATTATCATTCTTGTTTATTAGCCCATTGGAATTACTTGAAGACATTTCACCCTCACAGTCTCGACTTTCACCACTGTGCAAGCATTAGCCACCATAACATTTCTGTCCCCTTTTTGTCCAATTTTAAAGGATTATGTAGAACTGCTGTTGTTTAAGAACATTTTTGGCTTTCAATCTAGTGTCTGTTCAATCTCACTTCTGTCTATATGTCTAAATATTTAAATCTGCCATGTTTCTCCGTCAGAGAATGGCAGAAAATCAACCAAAAAGATCTCTGGTTTTTCATGGGGAGCGAGTAACGTGGATTTCTCCTGTAAGCTTGGATGAACTGCTGGATCTGAAAGCCACCCACCCTAAAGCACCTCTTGTGGTTGGGAACACCAGCTTGGGTATGTGTGTGATCAGAACAGCTCCTGTTGCTTTAGTTCCAGAGTGCATGAGAGGAGTGGGGCTACGTTTGGTGTTCTTTTTGCATCTTCATCTTTAAGCTTGCATTCCAGTATGTGGGAGTTGTTGTAATGGAAAAGCCTTTTGTCCAAGTCTGTTCCTATCTTGTAGGACCTGACATGAAATTCAGAGGTGTGTTCCATCCAGTTCTTATTGCTCCTGCAAGGATCCCAGATCTGAATGTGCTGAAATACACAAATGATGGTCAGTAGACTTTACTTTTTTCCGAAATAAAAGATGTCTTTGCAGTAAGGAATGCTGCACCATTCCAGAGTGCTGAGCAACTCATTCCTAAGCATGCTTGGCTCTTTCCCAGGTCAAGGGGACTGTTGCCAGCAGCACAGTGCAGGATGACTTTGTCTTCATGAGGCAGTGCAGAGCTGAGCAGCAATATTATCTTGGGCCTTAGTGAGAGGATGGTTATTCTGGTGATACTGGTTCTGGTGATCAGTCATGCAGGATTTGCTTTGTAACTGCTGTACCAGGCTCTGCTGAAGAGCAGAGAGAGACCCGTACAAAACCACTGGGAGAGTTAGCATGTGGCATGCTTGGTTACATTAGAAAAAAGGCTGTGATTAAACTGGCATTGCTGATGTGCATTAACTAATCTTGTTCTCAATCATAGCAGCATTAATTATAATAGGTTTAAAATTTTATACCTCAACTTACATGTTTATAATAAGCATGGAGGTTTTTTAGTTAGACTAGGTTTTGGGTTTTAAATAATTTCTGGTGGAATGGAAATACAACTAGAATTAGGTTTCAACTTCCTATAATAGTCTAAAGTAATTGAATAAAAACTGCCTTGTACAAGCTTATAGCCAAAGTTTTAAGGAAAGTCCTATCTGATGAAATTACTTGCTATATGCCTGAAGCCACTTTTTTTCAAGTGGTAAACTGTGTTTGATAATTCTGTCTTTGCATTTAGAATATCTGTTTTATTTCTGATCAGTCATCCAGTTTTATTCAAAGACTAGTTTGTTCTTAGCTGAAAAGTAGCTAGGAATTGAAAAGAAGCTGGGAGAATGCTTACTCCTTCTTTAAAGTGTGTAAATAAAACCTAGGTATTTGAAGGTGAGACTTAGTAGTTCTAAAACAAGAGATATGCAGTTTAGTTTGCCAGCCAGAAATAGCATTTCCTCTCTTTAATCAGATTTAAATGCAAAATCTGTTTTGATTAATTTTTTCTTTTAAATACATAAAATTTAATATTGCTTTAATTAAAATTCATTACATTTATTTTTATTTTCATTTATACATTTAATTGAATCCCAGTATTCGTTGAAAACATTCATTTATTATGTAAAAATTATTTTTAATAGAAGGGAACTGTGTACCTTTAACTGAAGGGAACTAATTTACAAAAAAATTAGCAGTATAATCTTACAAAAAAAACCTTCTCAAATAAATGCATATAAGTTCTCTTTCTAATGGGAAAAATGATACTGTCTTCATTGTTAGGACCATTTGGGTTTTTGCTGCCAATGCTACCTTACTCACATTTTAGAAGAATAACTGGAATGTACATATGCAAAGCAAGATCAAATTAGGATGAAAGTCATGTTTAAAAATAGGAAGAGTCTGTTGAAAGCATTTTGAAGCTGACTCACCTTTGTGTGAAATGTCTCCTAAACGTTTACTTAGTCAAAGCAAGGTGCAAGGGAAGCAGTTGTGATGTGCAGCTGGAAGCAGAGAAGGGATTTCCCTTTCAGCAGAAGAGGTGAGGTATTAGTTCTATTTCAACATTTCTAGGGATTTTACCCCTGAAATGAAAGGTTCCAGTTCCTTTAAAATGCAAAGGCCCCTCTCCTTTTATCTGCCTTTGCTCACATGAGCTGTCCTAACTCTGCAGTCTGAAGACACTTTAAAACCCAGGCAGTAAAGCAATGCACACATTGTACTTTCATAATCTTTTGGTTACAGGATTAACTCTGGGAGCTGCCTGCAGCCTCTCTCTGGTGAAAGACATCTTGACAGATGCAATTGCCGAGGTCCCTGAAGAGAAGACAAGGGTTTTCTGTGCTGTCTTGCAGCAACTGAGAACTCTGGGCGGAGAACAGATAAGAAATGTTGCTGTATGTTGGGAATTAGTTGCAATTACAGTTTGAAAAAATTTGTAACAAATGTGAAATTGGTCCTCACCACATGTAGAACTTGCATTTTTTAGTTTTGCCATGAATTTTCTATCAATACCTCTTTTTATGGCTTTCAATATGTATAAATGTGCATATAGTTTGCATGTCATATGGTCATTTACCTTTCTCTGTAATCATCATATTTTTATGTTAACATAAACTACTTTGTTTTTTCAAGTCATTTGGTGGAAACATCATAAGTAGAAAATCAACCTCAGACTTGAATCCTGTTCTGGCAGCCAGCAACTGCATGCTCAGTCTCGCTTCAAGAGGTAGGAGGACATAGCCTGTCTCTGTAACATTTAAGTGTTTAAAGGGCTCTTATTAGAGATTTAGGTTCCTTGCAGAATTTTGCTATCATTCCTTCTGAAAATTTTAACTTTCATAATATACATATAGAATAAAAAATATGGTTACTTTCAGAATAAAATATCAAAAAGAGAAAAGATAAAGCAATAGCATTTATTTCTGGACTCCTGGAAATGTTCAGAATCTCAGAGGAAAAGTAAACAAAGAAAAGAAGAAATGAACCCAAAACCTAAACAATAAAAGCCCCACCCTCCTAATATTTTTTTTACTTTTGCAGCAGTTCTTTACCACTCAGTTTACACTCATTTTGTATGTTTTAGAATGAAAAGTAGTTATGACAGCAGCTGCAGAGATCTGGAATAGATTGACAGGAGTGAGGGTGGGATCATTATGGCAGTATTGGAAGGGAGGATTACAGAATGAGAATGACCTCTGGATACTTTTTTAGGCATCTGGCATTATGATGTTATGGAAGATGGAACAACCATTTAAATTTATAGAACATATCACTGATAGTTTTTTATATAAGCTCTATAGTAGTTATTTATTCAGGAAGGCAGCAGGTATTTCTTGCCTATTAAAATACTGTTGATATTCTGTTAATTGCATGATTGTATGGAATTTTCTGGATTTGGATTGGTTTTTTTTTAGGACAAAGGCGACAGATTCCTGTGAGTGATATTTTTGCAGATGGAGTTGGTAACAATACCATTACACCAGAAGAGATCTTAATCTCTATCCATATTCCCTATTCTAGGAAGGTAAATGATTCGTTTGTTTAGATTTGCTTTATGCAGAGTTAAAGACTATAAAATAAAGAACAAGAAGGGGCATAATCCATTTGTTTAAACTAGCACTGTTATTGCTCACTTTTTGAATTCCTTACATTTATTCACTTCAGTGCCATACTATCTCCCAGTTTCAGCCAAAAAACACAACTCAGCAGGTAGCTGGCAATGCTACATAAAGAGTAATATTCAGAGAAAAGTTTGCCCTAGAATGATGAGGGCAATATCCTATGGAAAGAGGTCTTGGACAAGTTGCCATTGTGCTCACCAAAGCAGGCTGCTCACCTCTGATACAGCTGCCATCAAACAGATAAAGCATTGTCGTCTCCTGAGGATTTTTCTTTAAGATGGTATAAGATGGGATGTGTGTGTGGTGGTTCCATAAATGTTGCTGAACTGAATAATAGTCTTTAACTGATACTGGGTTTGCAAGAGTGAATATGGGATCTTAGAAGAGAATTATGGGTTATATTATCTGAATACTGAAGTTTGGCAATATTTTGAAGCCTCTAAACTTATGGTCTTGTTATAAATACAGCTCCACAAAATCCCTGTCTTCAGTTATTTACCATGAAAAATCATGTGAACTGTGTAGGTGATGGAGGATTGGGTATGAGCTGCTGGAAGATCAAAGATGGTAAAGCTACTGAAAGGTCAAGGGAAGAAAGTGCATGGTCTTGAATACTCAGGACATTGAATTTGTGCTCTTCATTTTCTGTTCTCTTGCTTCCCATGTAATAACAAGTTCTGCTTTCAGATACTTACGTGTCTGTACTTCTGTGTGATCTTGCTCAGGGCGAGTATGTCTCTGCATTTCGACAAGCACCAAGGCGGGAAAATGCTCTTCCGATAACCAATGCTGGGATGAGGGTCCTTTTTGAAGAAGGTACAGACATCATAAAGGATCTAAGCATTTTCTATGGAGGTGCTGTCTCAACGACAGTCTGTGCAAAACAAACCTGTTGGACACTTATTGGAAGGTAAAATTTCTTTGTCTTGCATGTCTCTGAACAAATGGGCTTTGAAAGCTTGGCTTCATGTTCCTTGGGACATGAAAATACAGAAAGATTTCATTTGCCTGACTTATGCCTTGTGTGTTCAAGTGAATGATCAAGCCTCAATGGTGACTTTTCAGGATTGTTACTTTTTGGAGTTTGCACGTGAAGTGCAACTCCATTGTAAATTATGCAGAGAGATAAGAGATAAGATAAGCTGTGAGATGAGTGGGTGAGGTATACATCAGTCAGTTGTGCACCTAAACCCAAGGATGGGTAAATGCCTCTCTATCCCATACCTTTGATAATCCTCTCATCAGTGTTCTTGAGTCCCTCAGCTTGTCTCTAAAAAATACAAAGTTTGAGAACTTTAGATGTGCCCAATAAGGTTAGAAGCACAAGTCTTCACCTTTTCAGTATCTCTTCATCTACAAGGTCCCAATAATCTCTGGAATTAGTCCCTGACTTTCCCTCCCAGTTTATAGCACCTTTCCAAGTTTT
This sequence comes from Passer montanus, assembly GCF_014805655.1. Taxonomy (NCBI): domain Eukaryota; kingdom Metazoa; phylum Chordata; class Aves; order Passeriformes; family Passeridae; genus Passer; species Passer montanus. Next base: position 1,827,098 of record NW_024356504.1, read on the forward strand.
GGCGGAAAAAACTTGCAAATTCAAGCAGCAGAGAAACAACACTAAATGAAGCCCCAGTGGCCTTTTTTGCTATTTAATATGCAATGGTTTCATTAGTTGAAGTGCTCGCTATTTTTTGATGCTTAACATGATTACATTTAGTCTAACAGACTTAATATTTTGATATCTGCAGTCGTGTAACTATGGAGAATTAACAGTGTTGAGATACTTGAAGACAGCACTTTCAGAAAATATAGCAGCTAATTATGTCCCTTGAAAATATCTAGATTTTGTATCTTTACTCCTCTTCAAATATAGGGATAGTATCTGCAATATGGTGAGAATCAGTAAGACTGCTAAAGCAGCTTTAAAGCTGTAATGGGGTTCGTTTAATTATGTATTTATTTTAAAATGCTGGCATAGCGCTTAATGCAGTTTACTTATGGGAGCTTAGCTCTGTGAGCAACATTGATCTACACCATTTTAAAAATTGCAGACATTATTAGAATCAATATTTTGACTTCATTGTGAGCAGGATTATGTCTATGGTCGATGGTACACATATATTACTGCAATCGGTATTTATTTTTTATTAGTCCTGGTCTGATTGTATCTATTATTCTTCCTAACAGACACTGGAATGAACAAATGTTGGATGAAGCATGCAAACTAGTTCTTAAAGAAATTGCTCTTCCAGGCTCAGCTGGTGATGAAAATGTAGACTATAAGAAAACTTTGATGGTCAGTTTCTTCTACAGATTTTTCCTGGAAGTATCACAGTCATTGAAGACAATGGTAAATTAGTTCATAAAATCATGGAATATACTGAGTTACAGGAGACCCATCAGGAGCATGGAGTCCCACTCCTGGCCCTGCACAGGACACCACAGGAGTCCCCAAAGTGACTGATGGAGAGATGCCCATTTAACTTTTAGATGCTCGGATATCTTTACCTTGGACATAAGGCTTTAAAAGACATTTGAGCAATATTTATACAACAGCATGCCAGTAGCAAGCTCCCAGACCCAAAGACAATATACAAGAGATCTTACTCTGTCTATCATTCAAAACACAAATAGATGAAATAGAAATAAAGGCTTTGGAAAAAAACTGTAGATATTAAACCAACCCTCCTTCTCCCTTCTGTATGAGCTGTTGACTGGGAGATGAGCACACTAAAGCTTCACTTGCCAAGTCATTCTAGGTGTAATTTACTTTTTAAATGTTTGTCTTAAATATGTTCTTACAGAGAAAAATATCCCTTTTACATTTTTTTCTGTGTTACCTTGAGCTCTTTCCTCTAAATCGCCCTTACTAGGTAATTGTTTAGTACCAGGAGTTATTCTGAGCCATTTTTGATCAGACCTCAAAATAAAACTCTTCTGTCTGTCCCTACTTTGTTACTTACTTTAAAAAGCATATTTGTTGAAACAATATATCTTTAAATATTATTTAGTGGCACCTAACACCTCTACATTGTTTTCAGATTGTTGTTTTAGGACCTTTCTAGTTTGAGCCTGGAAAGCATTTCCTGTATAAAGATTTTGTGCTTGATTTTGGTTGTTGGCTTTTCTAATTGTAATGTTCAAAATGTGAATTTTAGCAGTAATTAATTTCCTTTTCAGGATCCTTGCCATTATCCTGGCATACCTGTAGAATATGGGAGTGTTTTACAAGATTTCAAAACCAGAATGCCCCAGAGTATCCAAATATATCAGGCAAGTGATTTCATTCTGACACTGTTTTGTGCTTTATAAGACTAGGTAAAAAGTCACAGTTCAGGCATGAGCTTTGGTGTGAAGGTCAGGTTCAGATTTTCCAAAGGACTGGGAGCAAAAGGCTTTTAGTGGTAGATTTTAACTGTGTCTTGTTTGGAGAATCCTTGTTTGTAAAAATAGATTCTGGGGTATACTCACTTCTTCTAGGCAGTTCTTTGAAGATAAATATGCTAAGCAAACTCAATTTTCAGACTGCTTAAAATAGGTTTATTGCAGTGTGCAAGCCAGTTAGAAAGAAATGAAAAAAAACCCACAAAATTGAAAAGCCCAGGGTATAGTGTATATACACTGTAGCATAGCTATAGTATTGTTGTCTCAAGATCCTCAGGGGGCTCTTAGGCCTTACTGTAGATTTAGGAGTCAAGATGGTGTGTGATGATTGTGTGCTCAAATTAACACAAGCAGGTTGTCCTAAATCAACAGCAGAGAGCAGCAAAGTACATACTTGGTGTTTTCAGAGCTCACTATATGAACAGTTCATTGTGGAAACACCAGCAAGGATTTTTGATGTTTTGACACCCTCAATACACGAGTCAAAATACCAACTTTTATAAACCTAAAGAAAAATTCAAATGAAATATAGGTAAATACTCGTTTTTCTTTTAATTTTTGGATATTCCCTAGAAAAACACTAGCTTTAAATACTTCAAATTTGTTCAAATTGTTATCTTAAGTTTCCTTCAGAGTTGTTATTATTATTCTTATTTTTAAAAAAAGGCAAGAGGCAGTAAGAGGAGCCAGGACCATGGAGACTATTTCTCTGTGACTTTTCCCCAGTTTATTCCTTATCTGTAATAAAGTGACTGAACGTCAGAAATCGAAACAATTTGTTACTCGGATCAATTGGCACTGAGCAATGGAAATTTTGAAACCCAGAAAATCTGAGTTTTTACACTTTAAATTTCTATTTAGATTTTGTAAGGCTGTATTTTTTGTCTGCACTCCTTCATTTGGATATTATTAAGCTTTTAAAATCAAGATAAAAAAAAGAATGCTTATCATGAAATCCAAATATGTTGTCATTCTGTGGTGGAAATGTTGAAGTGGTTTGGCTGAGACATCCATTTGAGGAACTTCAGGCAGTGAAGTGAGATGTGTTTGTTCTTGACTTGGTGCCAGTAGCAGACAGTGTGCCAGAAAGTGCAGGAAGCAGATGTGTGCAGCCTGAACACTTGTGTGCTGGAAGCTTTAGAAGTAAAAACATTTTAAGTTGTAAGCAATTGACTAATTCTAAATGTAGAAAAGGAAAAAGTTAGCATGAATACTGACACAAAAATTGGAAAGGTGTTCTGGTAGTTGGCAACATTAGTTGATGTGGCAGATTTAACTGGAAACACTGAATTAATTTTCAAAAAAAACCTTAGGAATTTAGTGTCTTATAATCTTATTTTGCTACACAGGTGCAAGGAAATAATTGGGAAGAAAATATTTAGGCAGTATTTTCTCACTGATTTACATGATCAGTGGCACTCTTTCAGTGAGGAGGACAATCATTAGAAATCATTGCATATAGCTCATAGTACACCACCTGACACTGGTAACGTTCAGAGCAGAATCTTGTGAGAATAATTCAGAAAATTATTAAAGCTTCATTACACTATTCAGTAAGGGAGGAAAGTGTCCTTCTGAAAAAGTGCTGGGTTTGTCACTTTGATGCAAATAATTAAGGAAAAAAATCCAGGTAAACAAGCCTGTGTGTCACGCTTTGAAGGGTCTGTAAGAGACGAAAATAGGAGAAAGAAATCCCCAGGAGTAGCAGTCACCTTCTGCAGCCACATCTCTTTCAATATTGAACCAGAAGATGATAGCATGAGCATTGTTCATTCATCTAATTTTCTGATTACCTTAAGAGTAACAGGACTGGTTTTCTTTAACTGGGGGTGCTGGGTGTGTGTTTCTGACTGTACAGGACGTAGAGCCGAGCCAGTCTCCCCAGGACCCTGTGGGACGGCCCATTATGCACCAGTCTGGGATAAAGCACGCCACTGGTGAAGCAGTCTACATTGATGACCTTCCTTCTGTGGATGGGGAGCTTTTCCTGGCTCCTGTCACTAGTTCCAGAGCTCATGCTAAGATTGTGTAAGTGTTCAAAATGGACCTGAGGAAAGTGTTATCATGAATTGCTGCCTGAGATTTTTAGAGACTAACGAGTTATGCATGTACAGAACAGCATGTCTGATACCTGCAGGCAAATCCACACTGGAAGCAGTATTGTTGCACCAGTAAAAAGGTTTGTTAGGATTTAAGTGTCTCACCCCATTTTACTGTACTAGTAGGGGTGAACTGTTTCTGTTTCATAAACCAGCCCAGAGGTAGCCTAGCTACCTCCACAAGGTGCTCAGCTGTGCAGTGCAAGCAGACTTCAAGATTCAGTTTTACCAACACTACTTTTAAAGCTTAACTCTATGATGAAAGAAGAAAGTTGTTCAAAATGTAGGAAATAGTGTGGCAACTTTGCAGCATCAGGGTGGCAAAGCTCATATGAGGCTTATAGGAGAAAAGGGTGGAGAAGAGGATTTTATTTTGTAAGAAAACTGTTTCAAGGTATGCTTTTATGCTGGCAAGATACACCTATTCTAGCAGTTTGTTTGACATTCAGGCACCAAGGCATATTCAAGTCATCTAGTCAGAATTAATTGTCATGACAGATAGGACTGGGGCTTCTAGCTACTGAGTCCTTGTCATATTTCCTGGCTTATTCTTAGGTCAGTGCTGGGTTTGGCAGCCCTCTTTTTGGTCCCATCTTAGAGGTGACATCACCCATCTCTGCAAGTTAGTAGGATCTATTCAGTCTCCTTTGTCTCCTGATCTGGGTGTCCAGAGAACATGCCTGTACATGTGCTGGGATCTGATGACCTGCTGAAGTAGTTGCTATCAAAACATGCTGTTCTTACAGACCTGCTGTTCCTTCTGATCCTTCTACACCTAGACATTTCCATTCCTTCTCCATTTATACTGGTTTTGTAACTTTTTATATCTCTCTACATGAATCCTCTATCTGAAGAATGGGATCTGATGACCCGCTGAAGTAGTTGCTATCAAAACATGCTCTTACAGACCTGCTGTTCCTTCTGATCCTTCTACACCTAGACATTTCCATTCCTTCTCCATTTATACTGGTTTTGTAACTTTTATACCTCTCTACATGAATCCTCTGTCTGAAGATGAGTAATTGTATCTTGCAACATGTGCGTAGGCTGTGAGGTCTTAGAAAGATGCAGTTGTAACATTGTAATTGTGCAGTGATTTTCATTAAACCAATGCAGTTCAGGCAATCTAATGGGCCAATTATTTCCCTGTTGTATCTAAATTATCTTTTATAAATAAAGCAGATTAGTAGAATCTATATCTCTCTACATGAATCCTCTATCTGAAGATTAGTAATTGTATCTTGCAACATGTGTGTAGGCTGTGAGGTCTTAGAAAGTTGCAGTTGTAACATTGTAATTGTGAGTGATTATTAAACCAATGCAATTCAGGCAATCTAAAGGGCCAACAATTTCCCTGTTGTATCTAAATTATCTTTTATAAATAAAGCAGATTAGTAGAATCTTAAATAGTCTTTTATCTGCACTTCTCCACATGCCAGACACAGAAAGAAAATGGATGTGTGAGCCTATGAGCAAATCTTGGTAGTACAAGAGATATACCTCTGTATTGCGTTCCCTTCCTCTGTGAACAGTTTGTATAATTAATGAATTACACTTCTCTCTTTCCATATCCTAATCAGATCTATAGATACCTCAGAAGCCCTAAAAGGAGCAGGTGTGTTTGATGTCATAACAGCTCATGATGTGCCAGCTGCAAATGAGTTTCATTTTTCTGATGATCCAGAGATTATATTTGCAAGAAACGAGGTATAAATACAACCTTTTTGCAACTGATTTTCTTAATTTTAACTTTTTTTTTTCTCTAGCCTTTTATCCTCCCACTATCCATTTCTGAACACTGTATTTTCCTTGATTCTGTAGTTACACTGGTATTTTTATAATTTGTTAGCTTCATGGATGATGTGAAAATACAAAAGTCCTAACTTACAGAAAACTTCTGAACAGGAGACATAAGTGGTGGTTATGTAAAATAAGATCAGTAGCACATATGGAAATTGTTTGATTCCACTGTTCCATTACTGATGTGTATTCTACAGGTGATTTGTGTGGGTCAGATTGTCTGTGCTGTGGTTGCAGATTCAGATGTTCATGCCAAACAAGCAGCTGCAAAAGTGAAGATAGAGTATGAAATGCTGGAACCAGTAATTTTAACAATTGAGGTACTAATAATTTCTTCTGCTTTTTTATTGTTTTACCTATTTAATGAATGGAAACAGTTCACACTCTAGTTGCTTTTAAAATATGATTTTTAAGGAAACAAGATGAATTTGAAGATCCAATTAAGCAATATGAGTATCTCCCTATAAATAAATTTTTAACCTTTTGTCTAATTTTGACCACTTGTGATACGCAACAGTTTTGAAAACATTAAGGTTTCACAAGTTTTACAGTAATAAACATTAGAATGCAAAAAAAAAAAAAAAAAAAGAACTTTCATAATGTTCCCAGTGAGGAAAAGGCAATGAGCATGCTGGTTTCTAATTTTCTGGTAGCTACCAGCTGGTTAGTCAGCATGTGTATAGTGGCTAACAGTCAGTTCCTGATTATCTCTAGCATTTTTATCTGTTGTGTAGCTTGAAAGCTAGGCTGGAGATGTAGGAGTTGTTGCGGGGAAATGAAAGAAAGGTGTTAGGGATGAACAGCATTTTAGAAACGTAATGTGAGAGTCACATATGGATTTACCCTGGATTAAAGAGAGTAGAAGTAAGGAACAAAGGACATATTTGTAGGGAATCAGAATTAGTTCTGGTAGTCACTTTACAGCTTGTTTTGATGTGTGTGTGGTTTAATGGAACAGTCTAATAAAATCTTATTAGAAATAAAGCAAATGCTAATTTATAAATAGATTCCACCTTTACTTAGTCCTTGTGGCTTCTTCCCCTCTTGCTGCATCACTCACTGGATTATGCAGTTGCATTCTTACTCTGTGGTGTCTTGGTAACATCCTGGATGTATGACTGGCAAGAGCAGATTGAATAAACTGAATGCGTTTCCTTCAGAAACTGCTGTCATCAGTTACACTGTATGCATCAGGAAATAATTGCTGCTATTGAATAAACCAACTACAATGACAGTAAAGTGATTTAATACAGCTGTTCATTGATTTAGGTAGCTGGTGGTTCCAGTCTCTGAAGACAATGGTGTTGGTCCTGAGACTAAAATGCTGCAACAAGCTGAGAATCTTAAAAATACTTAAAACCCCCTATTTCTCTTTTTCTCCATTACAGGAAGCTATAAAACACAACTCATTCTTTGAGCCAAAAAGAAAATTAGAACAAGGAAATGTTGATGAGGCATTTGAAACTGTTGATAATATAATTGAAGGTAAACTGTAGAATACATTTGATAAGAAATTTTTGGCTGTCAATATTTGGGTTTGGCTGTCTTCTCTACAAGTCCCAGTTCTACCTTTTTTTCCATATGGTCATTAGGCCTGAGAAAATTCTTAGGCACTTGGAGGACAGCATGACTAAACCTAGTGTATTGGTGTTCTGCTGCTACGTTCAAGTTTTTTGCATCATCTGTACTTGAAAAAAGTTACAGAACAATTAGGTTGGGAGGGAGTCTTAGTCCAACCTCCTATTTAAAGTAGGTCTGCTTAGAGCAGGTTGTTACAGGCGATGTCCAGTCATGTTTTTAATATCTCCAAATATGGAGATTATGCAACATCTATAGGCATCTGTTCTAGTGCTTCACAGCTTTCATGCTGATTTTGATTTTTCTTATATCTAGCTGGAATTTCTTGTGCTCATTGCCTCTTATCTTTCCCTTGGGCATCTCTGAGAACAGTCTGGCTTGCTCTTGTCTGCACCCTTCCATTAGGTAGTTGTATACAGCAGTAAGATCTCTTCCTAAACCTTTTGTTCTTATGAATGAATAAATCCAGTTCTCTCAACCTCTTCTCGTATGTCCTGTGGTTCAGGTCCCTGATGATCTTGGTGGCCCTCTTCTTGACCTGGTCCAGTATGTGCATGCTTTGTTTAATTTATCTAGGCTTTATTGATTGTTGTCACCACTTGTGGGCAGTCATGTTTTGCTTTAATCCACTTCTGGTGATGCTACTGGAACAAGACCAATCTAAGGATATTAATTTGTGTTTTTATTTTATATGTTGCTTTTTCACACAAGAAGTATCAGAGGATTTGACATTTGATGGTGGGCTGTTAGTTCTTCTCTGGTTGATTTCTTCTGTCTTTTTCCCTCAGTAATACTTGTGTTTTTCTCATTGGATCAGGGGAGATTTGCATTGGGGGACAGAAACACTTTTACATGGAGACTCAGAGTATGCTTGCTGTTCCAAAAGGAGAGGATAAAGAAATGGATTTGTATGTGTCAACACAGCATCCAGCAATTATTCAGGTAATGCAGGGCATTCTCAGAGAAAGTGTTTGGACTTGTGACAATTGAGCTTTTAAAGTTTGGTTTATAAATCTGTAGGAACAGAAGCCATAGAAACATGAGATTTCCCATCTGGATGTCCAATAACATCTGCTTTGTAGTACTGCTGTATTCTGATAAACACTGAGCACTACACTGTCAGGATAAGTCTCTCCTTTCCCTTGGAACAAAGTACTTCATACTCTGCTATTGTAGGCATGAAAAGCTTCCTGTGGGGTGCTGAGGCTCCTCCATCTCTGTTAGTTTTCCACTGGAGTGAGGAGCAATTAATTCTCTACAGAGTCAAAACCTACTGAGGATCTGATCAAGTCTAACAGCTGTAGGTGTGACTGCTACTCCATGCAGCAGTGTCCTAATCACAGATTGGTTTGGGTTTCGAGGAGCCTTTAAAGACTGTTTAATTCAACACTCCTGCCATGGACAGGGTTGTCTTACTCTGCATCAAATTTCTCCAAGTCCCATCCAACATGCCCTTGAACTCTCCCAGTGATGGGGTGTCCACAGGTTCTCTGAGCAGCCTGTTCCTATGCCTTACCACCCTCATTTGTAAAAATTTATTTCTCTTCTAGTTTAAAACCATATCCCTTTGTCCTGTCAATACAAGCTTTGCTAAAACGTCCTCCTCTGTTTCTTGTGAAACCCCCTTTATAGTTTGAAAGGCCACAGTAAAGTCTCCCTGGAGCTCTCTTCTCCTGGCTGAACAGCTCCAAGTCCCTCAGTCTTCATAGCAGAGGTGTTCTAGCCCTCTAAATGCTGTCATGATGGTAAATGACAAAATAAAGCTACCATAGCTTGTGGCCTGCATAGCAATAGCCATAGTGCAAGAAACTGATGGTATTTCAGACTCAACACTGGCATTTTGTGTTCAAAGCCCAGTTCAGCTCCTTTTATAATTTCCATTATTATTATATTGCCAATAGCCAAGTAGTACGAAGAACTTTGTGTTTGAGAAAATTATCTCAACCAAAAACATTCCTGACGCTAGCAAGACCTTAGATAATTAAGAAACAAATAGTTTTATTTTAAATAAGAATGAGGGATTACCTTAGTAATAAAAATAATATAAACTGTAAACGAATTAATTTTTACTAATGCATAGCTGTAACTAATCCAATGTAAAACTGTAACTGTAAACTAATCCATTTTTATACCTGAAGCTTCTATCTGTTTAGATAATGTAATTCAAGGGTATTATTCTTCATATTGGCCAATGGCCTTTTCACAGTCTGTACGGTCAAGATTTGAAATGTGAGCAGTGTGGAGAGTTTGTTGTTATTCTTTCTTTGCTTTTTAGCCTAGGGTAAAGGAAAAGTTATATTCATCTGATAGAAGAATAGAAATATCTGTGGAACATTTTCTAGAAAAGGTTTCTATTTCAGAATATGGCTTTTGGACTTAGTTTGGGTTGGCATAAAATATTAAAACTTGTTTTACAGGAGATAGTAGCTGCGAGTTTAGGTGTTCCAGCCAACAGGATCATGTGCCATGTTAAACGAGTTGGTGGCGCTTTCGGTGGGAAAATCCTGAGAACTGCCTTACTGGCATCAGTTGCTGCAGTGGCAGCAAACAAGTAAGTGCAGTATGTGTGTGTTGGGATATGAAAAAAAATTAAGCAAACAAGTTTTCCATTTTGGCTGAAATGCTTTTTCCTTTTCCAAAGCTGCTAGTCAAAATGTCGTACAATCCTGACTTCACATTTTGCAAGACTGATGCATTTCTTTGTTTTGTTTTCTTGGATTACTTATGTTAAGCAGCTCTAGCCTCAACTAAATTAATAGGCTGCAGGAAGTTGATATTAGTATAATCTAGAATTGCTCAAAAGGACCAGTCCTTAACTACTGAGACTTTGTACATACATTAAAATATGACATTAACCCTCCAGTTGTGAACTTCATTGACACAGCCGGATGCAGAAGGAAGAGTTCATGAGTGGAACTGCTTTTAAGAAAAAGTAGTTCTAGCTCAGTCCTCAACATCTTTCAGTCAAAATTAGCTTAAATCTCTGAGGTATTATGCTTTTTCTAATACTGCTTGAATTAGTTTAAGAACATTAACACATAAAGCTCCATCCCCCCATCTTCCAAATTTGGCAGGGCAATATTGGCAATTAGCTGTCAGGGCATACAAAACTCCTTTATAAGCATAACTGATCTGATGCAGAATTGCCATTGGGCTACATCCTGTCAGCCAAAATGATCTTGTCATCTGAGGAGTTAGTCAGTAGGTTTATGTTACTTCTACTGTCACTGGTATAAAATTTGCTCTTGAGTATTTTTTGCCACATTATCTGTGTTTTTTTATTAACAGGTCATGCCAGAAATAATATTTCTTTTATGGTTTAAAATATCTTTTTTAGTCTTAGGACCTTATTTTATACCTGATGTCCATTTTTCTAAAGTAATTATTTAAAACGGTATATATATTTCTAGACTAATTTTCATATTTTTATTCATATTTTGGTTTCATTCCAACTCTCTATTTCAGTATGATTCTAAATAGCTAAGAGGTGATGAACACTTAACACTGAAATAGTTTCTTCAGGAGTAGTTTGCACTGAGTTATGTTGTTGGCTTTCAAGAGATGAAAATTCTGACATGATTGTAAATGTGAGAAATATGAAATCTGGACATAGTGTTAAGCATATGTTCAGGCTTATTGAAGTTAAGTTTAATCTAAATGCATGTTTATATGGATACATGATGGATACATGATGAGTTTAGATTGGATACATGATGAGTAGCCATAGCCATCTTATTAGTAGCATCCTTTATTTTAGTTGCAATTTGACTTTTCTCTTTTGGATTTAGAACCAGCAGAGCAGTCCGTCTCATTCTGAGCCGAGAGGATGATATGGTAATCACTGGTGGCCGACATCCTTTTATGGCTAAATATAAAGTGAGTGCCACAAAATTCTGGGACAAAATACCCACCTGTACTCTGTGAACAATATTTCAGTGTTACTGGGTTATGTGTTCTGTTAATGAAAATGGTATAGCAAATTCAATTTTAAAACAAAACTACAAGCAGGACCCCAAGTGATAACTGCTGTACAGCCCCTTTGTCTGCTTCTACTTCTTCTCCTCAGGGTTTTGTATTATTATTTTTTCTAGTTCCTTCATGTTCTTTATCCCTTTATAGCTCTTTCTGTCTTTCTTTCTAGGAACAGGAAGCTAACCTATCGTAGACTTCTTCTGCAGAACTTTATTTTAAACTCTCCATATGGTTAGATTCACACAAAGAAGCAGCTAATTTTTCACAGAAAGAGTGTCATGCAGAAAACGCACCCTGTGGAGGAAATTAATCTCCTCCCTGCCCATGCGCTGTCATTGGTTATAATTATGCATTAAGACAATTTATGCCTTCTTTTCCTTCTCTACTTGTCATATAAATTATGTGTGCCAGTCACCATAATGGGATTTAAATTCAAGTTTCTGCTGAATCAATAAGGTGAATGACTTCTCTAAAAATATCTTTTGTTAATAGTTCTCTAGCTCAAGCTGGTGCCTTCAAGGAAGTACTCTGAACACTGGGCAATTATACCCTTACAGTCTAAGCTCCCCATCCCTCACATTACAGTAGAAACCTGTAGTAATATTAAGGGTCTGGAGTCTTGGCATCCTTTATGGGTTTCTTTCACTGTCTGTAGCTGGGCCATTTATTTTCTTATATCTAAGTGTGTTGCCTTTGCTAGAGATTGTAGGTTCCTTATCTTTCAGCTTGAGCTGACTCTGAGCCTTCTGATACTCGACTGGGTAACAGTACAACATACCTAGGGAAAAGTTCACAGCTTGCAGCCTGAGGCTGCTGCAAATTTAGCTGCTAATACTAAGCAAGTTGCATGACATTCTATATAGGTAAAGTAAGAGAGGTTTTATAAGATGCTTCCCTGAAATTGAAAATTATCTGTAGCTCATGTTGAGATTTCAGGAACTGCTAATGGCAACAGGTGAAAAGAGGAATGTGAGATAAAGATAACACTTCTTCGTTAATAAACATAAATGTCATATTCCATCTGCCAGACACTGTTCTTAAAGTGGGATTTGATTTTATCTACAGTAAACACTCCTAGGTGGAACTTCTGACAGCCATCTCAGGCAATGCAGAATAAGCCACTGATTCTTCCTTTTCCAATGGGCTTCTGTTGTGTATTCTGTGCTGTACCTCTACAGATCAGATGCCAGGAGGGAAAGCCTATATCTTAGAAACATACTTTTTTTCTCTCTTGCCCTTCTATAGTTTCAGTGAATGCTGCCCAGAAATTAACAGTGCAGTATGACCCAAACGTGTGGGTTATGTTAATTTTTAAAATATACAAGCACTTGGAAACAAATGAATGCTGATTTCTAAATAACATCCTGTTGATCCTTCTAGGTTGGCTTCATGAATGACGGTAGGATCACAGCTGTGGATGCCAAATATTATGTTAATGGAGGATGTACCCCTGATGATTCTGTCCTGGTAAGGATTTTATACTGACGAACCTTACAGCATGGAGGAGTCACTAGCCGGAAAATTATGAAGCCAAATTCCCTTGCCCATGTATTATTAATCATATAGACTTTTGATATAGGGATTGTGGGTTGTTGGAAGAATCTACACTGAGCAGATTAACCTTATTAAATTTAGTGAAGCATCTCACTAGTTTCTTATATTGCCCTATTCACTTCATGAATGTTTTCTCAGGCTTATTTTTCTGTTATGAACATCTGAACTAACATCGTATTTCTTTTAAAATGTGTAGTACCTGCATTTGTTCCTGCCTAAAGCTTTATGTCTTCAGGGCTGGAAAGATCTTTCTTGGCCTTCAGAAAATTCATAGTGATAGTTATCCTGTTGCTATCCCTATATGGTTCTGTACTGGGTCAGCATTTATTGTGCTGTGTACCTCAGTTCCTCACTTATAGGTCTGCAAAGTATAAAATGTTTCTTGCTTTGATATTATCACTAGGTACTTGTGTTTGTTCCGGCTATTCTAGCTGTAACTGAAATGCTTGCTGTACTCCCCTCATCTGCTTGTCACTGCCCCACCTATGAGGACTTTCTGCATCCTAAAATCTGTCAGTGTAGCTGCCTGTGGTATGGCTGCCTAACCTGGTTGTGGAAAATAGCCTTGGTTAGAAGAAAATCCATTATTAGAAGCACCTACATTAATGCAGATCCTGTCAGAACTGTCTTAAGGTGAAGTCTACAGTGATACAGTGGAGCTACTGGACCTAGCAGGAATAGCCAAGGCTTGAATTTGTCATTCTGAGAAATCTACCTAATACTGAAGAGAGACAGTGACCTCTTCATCAGGCATCAAACCTTTTTTTTTTGAATATTGACTCCTAGAGCCTAATTTGAGGTCTGTAGTATAGTATTTTCATCCTCATGTGGTTTTGTGAAACCTCTAAATGAAAAACTTGAGGACCAGAGGATGCTGTAGACTGCAGTACATATGCTTTCTGGTGGAACTAAATCTTAAGTGTGGATTTCCATAGGATATGATAGCTCAGAATGATTTCATCAGTTCCTTTCATAGCTACTCTTGCTTTAAATCTAATCTGTTTTTAGTTTGTGTGGCTTTTGGTATTGAAGTAGGAGCAAAATCAGTCATAAAATGACATATCTGCTACATCCATAACTGTTGATAACATTCAAGTACAAGTAACATCAGCTGTGTTCTGTATCAAAAAACCCCCCCAAAAATTAATATATTGCATGAAAAATGTATTGATGGAGTATGTATGCATGCATGAGTACTCTTAATGCCAATGATTGCCAGAAACTTAATTTTAAAGCTAGTTGTCTCAAGTTAAGCTCTTTTATATAAGAGATGAGGAAGATTTAAATGTAAATTTGAAAGAAACACTGTTCTGACATTAAACTAGATCTGTTTGTCCCCTACCTCAGGTAGCAGAAGTATCCTTATTAAAAATGGACAATGCATACAAGATTCCCAACTTGAGATGCTGGGCTTATGCTTGCAAAACAAACTTGCCATCAAATACAGCATTCCGAGGCTTTGGCTTTCCTCAGTCAGGACTGGTGACAGAAACTTGGATAACAGATGTTGCAGATAAAACTGGTTTATCACCAGAAAAGGTGACTAAATGAAGGCATCTTCTCTTCTGAAATGAAGTCTGTGAAACTGGAAGTTAAAAAACTTTAGAATAGTTTAATTGTTTGAACAAGTCTTTTCTAAGTCAAACATAATTTGTGCTGAAATTCATATATTTTTAATCCATGTCTGGTTGTTGAATGAATAGCATGGTCTTACAAACTGGTAATCGTTAAAAAAAAAAATAGTGATGTTATTGTTGTCTATTAGTCCCCCTAGATGGTCAGTTTGCCTTTAACAGGATTGTGAGATAGCTGAAATTTCATTTTTTTCAGATTAGGGAAATAAATATGTATAAGAAGAGCGAGCAGACACACTTCAAACAAAATCTTGATCCACAGAATTTAATACGGTGTTGGAATGAATGTATGGAGAAATCTTCATATTACAGTAGGAGAGCAGCTATCAATGAATTTAACAAACAGAATTACTGGAAGAAAAGAGGGATTGCCATTGTACCAATGAAATTTCCATTTGGATTAGGCACACCTTACCTTTCTCAGGTGAGTTTCATTAAGTGTAAATGAGCTAAGCATTTTATCCGTAGAACATTACAGTCACTTTATCTGAAGATACAAAACAAACATGCTATCTTTTTCTGGAAAATTATGATGATCGTTCCCTGAAGAGGCTGTAGTAGCCTGTAGCCCTTTTCAAGCTGAGATCAAAGCTGCCTGGTTTTCAGGACCCAGGCAGCTTGGACCCTGCCTGTTAAAGGCCAGTCCCATCTGTTGAGGTGCAGTGTTGGCATAGGTGAGTTGAACACACTTAGAAAAAGGTTTTGAAGACTGATAGCAAAATATTCATTGAATAAGTTGTCCACTCCAGAAATAGTTCTGAGCCTCCTCTTTCTGCCCATGGATGTACTATGGGATGCTGCTCTTAATGACTTAAATCCTTTGATGCCATCAAAGACTAAGGTTACAGAAGCAAAAAAGGACCAGTAGTATTTTTGCTCCTTGTATTTTTTTAATATTAGGTGTTCAGTGCTTCTGAAACAGACAGCATTCTATCAATTAAAAATTAATTAATTGACTGACTTATGTCATAGCAAACTGGCTGTCTCTATTCAACATTACAGTCACAGGGTCTTTGTAGTCTACAGGGCTACTTCTGGCTGAGTCCAGGAAGAAAATCTCATTTGGAAATTCAACCTATGCTGTTTAAAAACCTCCAGGACTCTGACATGTCAATGAGAGAGAAAATGGAGCTTGCAGCAAATTGCACTTAGAGCTGTTAGTGAGGGGTTTCCTCCCATTTCTTTTGGAATCACTGAGATACTGTTGCCAACTGTGAGTTTGTTTCAGGATCTAATAACAGAAAAGACCACAATACAAGGATTTGTATATTTGTCTTTTGAAATTCATTATAGAGGAAGAGCAGCAAGTAAACTTTCAAATTTTGCCTTCTATTAAAAAGCACTAAACAGGTAAACTGAAATACACTTAAACACTTTGTATTTTTTCTTTATTCAGTTCATTACCACATACAACACATCTCCTCACTAGTCTGGTCTTGATTTTGTTTTTCTTTTTTAGGCTGCTGCACTGGTTCATATTTATACTGATGGGTCTGTGCTTCTGACACATGGTGGAATTGAAATGGGGCAGGGTATTCATACAAAAATGATCCAGGTAACAAATTATCTAAATAAATACTGCCATGTGCTTTGTCTATCATGCAGATAAACAGTGTGAAGGTTTTCTTTTTGGTTAGTTAGTGTACCAGCAGGACGGTTTCTTTATTAGCATAGCCACTACTACTTTACATTGATAGAGATAGAAAACAGAGGTACCTTCATTGATTCATAGAGGCAGAAGGAAGGAAAAAATGGACTGGTTTTTGTTCTTTCAATATCATATGAAGAGGCTTATTAGAAATAAGATTTTTGGGGGCTGATCCCATAAAACCCATAGTGAAAAAGGCAGAGATTACTCAGATTGATATAGTCGGATGATAACATCATAATCCTGTTTGGTTAATGGATAATTCTGAGACAGATCTGTAAAGGTATTTATAAAGTCAGTGAAAGTTTGGGACCTCAGCTTGTGTAATGTGCTGTAAGTCTTACAGGTTATAAGCAGGAAAATCAGGAATGAGTTGGACTTCAGTGTCTCAATCCAGAGTTTGAGTACAGCTAGAACATTGTCCTTTTGTTTCTTAGTACTACCAAATTGGATGGAATTATTTCAGTTAGAGATTGGAAGAGAACTTGCTAAAATTTTTATCTTTCCTGTTATTACTGACTTCTAGCAAATACTGGGGAATTGCTGGAGTGTTTAGATTTTTTTCTAAAACAAAGATTCGTGTTCCTGGAACAGGTTGCTAGTCGGGAATTGAACATCCCCATGTCACGTATCCACTTCTGTGAAACGAGCACAACAACTGTTCCCAATGCATGTGCCTCAGTAGGGTCTGCAGGGACAGATGTCAATGGCATGGCTGTGAAGGTAAAGAATAGTATTTAGTTGAAAAAAATACTCTATCCCTTGAAGTGTTTGTTTGCCAGACTTTAGGCCCTAGTGATCCCATATATATCAAGTTTGGGATTATCAATAATACTGCTGGAGATGGCCAAGAAGAAGCATGACTTGACAGCTTCTCAGGAATGGTGTTTGAGTTTCCAGAATGTGATCTGGACTCTCCCAAAAAGAGAGTCCAGATCACATTTTATACTTGACAAAATTTCTGTTTCATCTAAGAAGCTAACTAGACCCACACAAATCTTGCACCCTGTTCATGTTTGAAATCTACTGAGTCATACAGATCCCAGCCCTTGTAACTTAACCATTTAGAAGTTTTGTGTCTTTGTAGTTAATATGACACTTCCTGCAATACCTTTTCAAACTGAGATGACAGTAAAGCATATATTAATTAAATAGTAACTAGAACATAACTTGAATAGTACCAAATGTGTGTGTGTTAATTTTGTGGTATGTTCTCCCAATTCTCACCAGGATGCTTGCCAAACTCTCCTGAAACGCCTGCAGCCCATCGTCGAGAAGAACCCAACAGGGACCTGGAATGACTGGGTAAGACCTGTGAATGCTACTGAATGTGTCTGAGTGCTGGCAGAGACTGTGAGAAATGTACTGTAGTCTATAAATCTGCCCAGCCTAATAATCCTAAAGTTAAAAACTGTAGAAATAGGCTATCTCACAAAAAGGTGAAACTCAAGGTTCTTGGCCAGGCACAAATGATCATGTGGAAGATAATAATTGGATTTATTGCTAGTACAGTATTTAAATATTGCCAGTGCAATTTCCAAGTAACAAATCTGTAATCTGTTACAATGAATTACAGTAAAATCAGGTTATGGTCCCTCCTGTTGAGTCATGAGCATCAGTGAGATCTCCTGGCTTTCTAAACTTTTCAGAGGAGTCTAGGTGCAGCCAGGTCTGCTCAGTCTCAGATTTGGTCCACAGCCTATGTCTAAAGGGTTACAATATGTTGTGGTGTAACCTCAGCCAGCCACCAAGCACCACCCAACTGCTCACTCATTCTCCCACTGGTGGAATCAGGGAAAGAGTCCCAAGAGCAAAAGCTTAGAAAACTTGTGAGTTGAATTAAAGATAGTTTAATGGATAAAGCAAAAGCCATACACACAACCAAAGCAGAGCAAGTAATTCTTTCACTCTTTCCCATGGGCAAGCAGGTGCTCAGCCATCTCCAGGAGAGCAGGATGCCATGACATATCATGGTTACTTGGGAAGACAAGCACCAGCACTTCAAATGTCCCCCTGTTCCTCCTGCTTCCCCCCACTTTATATTCTGAGCATGATGCCATATGGTCTGGAATATCCCTTTGGGCAGTTATTCCAGCTTCCCATGCACCTCCAGCCTCCTCACTAGTGGGGCAATCCAAAAACCAGAAAAGGCCTTAGTTCTGTCAAAGCCCTTCTTAGGAATAACAATAAAACACTAATCCAAAACACCTGATCTCCTCTGATGGATATACAATTAATCTGGATCATTCAGACACACCAAAATTATTATCAAAAATGGCTGACCAAAGAAGGAACGTTAATATATGTAGAGAAGTAACTTTGTATCTTGGAAAGTCAGTACAACCCAACGAAAAGCCTCACAAAAATTTCTTGACTTGTAAACTGAGTACATTTAACTCAGAATCACTCAAAGGGAATAGATTTGGGTCCTCATACTGTCATTTTTATGACTGGCAGAACTTTACAAAGAGCATTTATCTCGAAAACTCTCATTTTTGTGCAAATAGGTCATGCAGATCTTTTATGTCAGTGTGGTGGCTTGACCTTGGCTGGACTCCAGGTGCCCAACAAACTGCTTTATCACTCCCTTTCTCAGTGAGATAGGGGAAGAAAATAAAATGGAAAAAAGCCAACAAGTCAGTGGGATAAGATAAATGCAGTTTATCCAAGAAAAAGCAAAAGGTTGCACCTGCACCCAGTTGCATGACCCAATATAATCAGTGACTTATCAACCAGATCTGGTTAGCTGACAGACTCATCTCTATGGAACTTGATCAGAAAAACTGAGCAGGGCCCTTTCTGACTGTGGCATTACCAGTAATAAAGATTCTGCAAGAACACTGCTGTTCACAGGTCTATTCCTTCTTGTATTGCCAAAAGAATTCTGATTGTTCATGCAAGAGGGGTTTAGTTCTGTGGTATTAAACACCATGTGCAGCTAAACAGGCTTAACTCAGTTTGTCTTTCTTTCTTTACAAATTTTACAGTTAGGGTTTTAAGTAAATATGTGTGGGTAAGTATATATATAAATAAAGTAAATATGACTATGCTGTGTTCCTTCCTGACTCCTTCCTTGGTTTACCATAAGCACTGCTATATTTTACAGATTAGAGAAGCTTTTGAACAGAGTGTGAACCTTTCAGCTACTGGCTATTTTAGGTAATATATTTTTGTTCCTTAAAAGTGCATAAATTAGACTAGGACTGATTTTTGAAGATAATTAATGCTGTAAAGAGAATATCCTGTCTAATAGGTCTAATAGCTCATTTTATGTTTTATATAATTAGTTGATATATGGAGGGTTGGAAGCATAAAGTTTAGGTGTTAATTTCTGTCCACTCCTCTGTGGCCTCTCTAGAAAGTATTAAAAGAATATTTTATGCTATCCTTTGCTCTATGGTTTCACATTTAGCAAACCATTGAGTGTCAAGAAAGTGACTGCTGCCTATAAGTCATGTGCAAAGTGGGATATATTTGATTTACTGGAGCTGGATTACTATAAGATATAAATATCATTGTTCCCACTGCACTCAGAGCAGTCTCTTGGTCCTTTTTCTTTGAATTCTTTCACAGTGTTTATAAAGAGCCAGAAATGAAAACTTTTTGTGCTATAACTCAGGTGGGATTCAAAGCAAAGCTTTTCTTTTGGCCTGCTGTGCCTTATCTCTTCTCTTCTCCTGCTCGTGGTTCTTCCTTATCAATAGCAACTTTTCAGGTCTCTGGCAGTCTGGAGTAAGTCGAAAAGGCACTTGGGAAAACCGTACTTTTATAAAACACCAAGAAATATCCAAATGAATTGTCCCTTCCTGCTGTTAAGCCTGATCAAGTATGTTTTCTGCTTATGCAGCCCTTCAGGAATGTTGATATCACCAAAATAATGCACAACAGTCATACTTTGCTGTTGACACTTAATGGTGTCCAAAAACATCAGCAGATCCTGTATTGATCTAGCTCTTAGCCAGTCATATTCTCTACTTCCAGGAATCTCAAAGGCAGCTGAGGTAAATGGATTATGAGAAGTTGAGTATATGGATTTTGTGTATCCCTTTCTTGGTACATGGTTCTGTACTATATAATTGCTTTATGACAATCTTAAATATGCTCAACAAAGACATTTCAGTGATACATAGTCAGAAAATACACCTTTGTCACATAGCTCCCATGTTTGGAAGATACCAATTTCACTGTTCTCTCATGTCCT
Source organism: Passer montanus (assembly GCF_014805655.1). NCBI lineage: Eukaryota > Metazoa > Chordata > Aves > Passeriformes > Passeridae > Passer > Passer montanus. The sequence goes on from NW_024356504.1 coordinate 1,847,392, forward strand.
TGGATTTACTCCATCATTCCTGACTACTGTGGTGTCCTCTGTTAATGCCACTCCCTTCTAAGTAATTACACCTTTATTTCAATATTCCTCTTTTAACCCTCTTACTCAATTCTGTAGGCTATTTCTGTAATTTTGACTTTTTCATTTATCTTTTGTAAATTATTTTTTTCATAGGTCCTGACAAATTTTCCTCCCTTTTTCTAGATTCCTTTATGTGCTATTACCCCAGTAACCACCATGTTAAATGTTTATTCTACATTTTATTAGTATATTTCTAGGATTATGCTGGTTATAGCCTCTCCTGAGCTGAAATAGGTTATTTGTCTGCTACATTTTATACAAATACCAGAGGCATCAAACCTAAAGTAGGTGCTCTGTAGGTTTTCATGAAATTTTGATGTTCTGAGCTGTTACTTAAGATTTCACTTAAGATGTTGTACTTAAGATTTCACAAGCAGTTTCAAACTTATGTGCTTACCTGCTTTGTTATAATGCAAACTGTGGTCAGTTTTCTTCTTGTGGACTTTGTTTCTTCCACCAGAGGTTACAATGAATACATGGACTGGGAGAAGGGGGAAGGACAGCCATTCACATATTTTCTTTTTGGAGCTGCTTGTTCAGAGGTTGAAATTAACTGTCTAACAGGAGATCACAAGGTAATAACTCAATGTCAGAGAAGTTTTGAAAGTAATGTGAATAAGGTTTGCTCCAACAATCATTCAGATTTGGGGTTAATAAGTCACCTGTGTTCACATGTTCACATATATCAATGATGTAAATATGAATTACAGGTGGAGCAGAATGGAAGCTGTGCAGTATTAACCAGCTTCTGACATACATGTCAATGTCATTTGTGTTCACCTTTTGGGTTATGGCTGACATCTAACATGTTCTTTGCTTGTTCTGTCCCTGTTTGCCAGCAAACACCTTATAGCAATATTCAGTTCCCAGGCTTTTGACCATCTGGAGAGCTAAAGGCTATAGACTGATGATGATATGGCCTCTTTCTGTACATTTGTATGAGGGTTTCCTTGAGCAATGGGAAAAATCTGGCAGGGCTGTCTCTGGCCAAACTTGTGTAAAAGTTGATACAAGCCCATTTTGCCTCTGATGAGATATTGGACATTATTCTGAAATTATGTACATGGAGGGCCTCTATCTCAGTATTTCCTATTTCATTGAATTCCAGCTCTAACCCACATTATTTTCTAATGCTTTCATTCCATCTCTCTGGGTGGTATAAATTTAAATTTTATTAACAGAACCTCAGAACAGACATTGTTATGGACATTGGATGCAGCATAAATCCAGCTGTGGATATAGGACAGGTACGTGCCAAGAATTTTCTGATGCCTTATTTCTATTACACTATTGTCCTCATGTGAAATTATGATTACCTCGTTCAGAAAATAGTCATTTCTTACTAGATTATAGATCATATTAGAATGTCTCTTGCCTATAGACTTGCTCCAATTGAATGTGTCAGAACTCTGTAGATGTCAAGCTTGAATTTTACCCATGGTTTCAACCTGTAATACTTCCAGTATGTGTGTATGTCTTCTGTCTACTGGACTGAAATCCTGTTTGTGATTTACAGTCTCCAAGCTGTTTGATCTGCCTTCCTTCCTTGATAGCAAGGAAACATCTTTATTCATTGCAGGCTGGTGCACAGATCTCATCACTTCATCATACAAGCATTTAACTTCTCAGGTATGAGAGAGGAATGTGAAAGCTTTTCCATTATAGTTGCCCCAAAATGTTGAAGCATCTCATTAGGCAGACATTAGTGCATTAGTCCTCACATATATCACAGTCACAGCTAGTGATACAAATGAGGTCTTGGTGAAGTTTTCTTGTTTAACCAAACGTGAGTACATAAATGCTATTTCTTTTCTTATTTAAAGATTGAAGGTGCTTTTGTTCAAGGCGTTGGACTGTATACAATGGAGGAGTTGAAGTATTCTTCAGAAGGAGTCCTCTATACTCGGGGTCCAGATCAGTATAAGATCCCTGCTGTTTGTGATATTCCAGAACAGTTTAGTGTTTCCCTGTTGTCACCTTCTCAAAATCCTTATGCCATCTATGCATCCAAGGTAAGCAGATGATCACAGGCCTAGTTCTTAGATCCCAAGCCAAACTGAGAAATTACTTTGATGTGAAACACATAAGTTTTCAGTTCCTCTCCTTTAGCATTTCAAACAAGTGTCCAGTAAATTGTTTTATTTATAACATCAGGGAAGCTAATAAGAAATAAAGCCAGATATTGTTGTGTCACTTCAATGGTTGGCAAGTAGTGATTTTAGAGTTTTGTTAACAGACCATACACAGAAAGCTGCAAGATCAATTTAAAACCATACTTTTAAATGTGGTGATAAACTGAAAAGTTAGAATAACTGAAAAGTTAGAATAAAAATATTAATTGATGGAGAAATCATAATGTCATTCAGAGTATGCAGCTTACTCATGTGTGCTATGCAATACAAAGTAGGACTGTATGTGTGTATTTATATGAGAGACTAGCTTTTTAAAATCTTTTTCAGGGGATAGGTGAGGCAGGATTTTTCTTGGGATGCTCTGTGTTCTTCGCTTTGAGGGATGCAGTAACTGGTGTGAGGAATGAAAGAGGAGTGAAAAAGACCTTTGCACTGAACAGCCCCCTGACTGCTGAGCAAATACGGGCAAACTGCGCTGATGCCTTTACTGAGATGGTAAGAGAAGCTGGGGAAGGCTCTGTGCTACAATGGCTGGGTAGGAATGTTTGCTGATGTTGGCACGCCTAAATAGGGGAGTGCCTAGTGATGTCTCCAATCAGTCATGCTTTAAATACAGCTCCTTGTAATTGAAATGTCTGGTAACAGGTCTCATTTACACAAGTCATTTCAACAAATGCCATTCAAACATTGTATTGGAATTTCACTGGGCTTTGTCTATTTTTTTTTTTTGCTTTGAAATCTAGATCATTTTTACAGCCCTCTCTTTCCCTGAACCCTCCTCCTTTCTTCTGCATGTCAAATTCCATAGAGGATTAAATAGCTTATCTTATTAACGTGCAATGGATCAGGCTCTAAGCCTTCTTCAGTCTCCTTCCAGGTGCTTTGCCCCACTGACTGCATGCTGGCACTGTCACTTCATTCTAGTTCTCCTTGCTATGCCCAGTACTCTTAGAGAGACATAATTAACTCAGAGCTAATACAAAGAGACAGAAGTAAAACAAACAAAGCAATACACTTCATATAATGCTGATCCTTTGTGCTCTGTTTTCTGCAACTGTTCACTGTAGTTCCCACTGTTATTACAATTCTTTTTTTGGGTAAGTTTTTACTTAGTGAGGCAAGGTCCTTGTCAGCATATAAATCCATGCTGTGCCTTGAACCTCTGAGGCTCTGCTGTGGAAACTCTTGAGCTCTCATTCACAGATTACTGCCATGGTATTTCTGTGACTGTGGTGAGGCACCACTGTCCCCTGAATCAGTAGGTTTGTGGGTTTACTCTGATTGCAGGAGCTTGCAGGAGGTGAGGTCCACCAGAGCAGGGACCTTGCTTCTCCATCCCTCTTTAGTCCTAATCCCAGTTATCACTGACTTGGAGGCACCTGATAAGGGCAATGTTGGGAGGTTGCCAGTCAAAGTCACTGTTGTCATTTCTTGCTTATCTCTTAGATGGCAAACAATGAAGCTTCTTCCTCCTTGGGCCACATCTGTGTGAATGACAAACCATAGTGCACAAGACTGGAATGGAAAACTGATTTACTGCCCCAAGACATACTAATCAACACACAGATAAATGTATTTTCTCTTTTTCTGAATAGAATCAGCTACCAAAAATATGCACTTTATATCTTACATCCTTATCTTCATTCTTCCTCCAGTGTGCACGTTACAGTATTTTGTTTAAATGATTGCATTTAATTGTCAGAAATAAATCTTCTGCATTTGAACCATATGTTTTCAACAAAAAAGATCTGCTGATCAGCACAGCTTAAATACTACAGAAGAGCAAAGTTTGAATGAAGTGTAAAGGTATGCTGGATAACTTACTGTCATGTATTCCACTAAACAACTTCATATGATAAATGATTTGGTAATGGTTTCAGCTAATCTTCTAATTTAGACTTGAGTCTCGCAGTGAAGTGTAAGTGCAGAGATGTTTGTCAAAGAATCAGAATCTTGTTTGTTGGATTCAGAACCTTTTTGACCAGAAGTGATACTCTGACTTGTAGTAAAGCTGGTTTAGAATCTTTTGGCACAGGTATCTTTGTGTTAAAAACATGCAAGAAACAACAGTTATGATTCTCTTTTGCTATGCCAGGCAAGTTACCATGGCTAGTCTAGATACATAGACTTTTATCCCAAAAGCTGACAGAGTTGTAATTTCCACCAGAAGCTTTCTTTATCTCATGGAGCAAGCCAAAAGCGTCTGAACAGAATGGGAAAATTGACGTGGAGTTCAGTGTGCTTTGAATGGGAGAATGGATGACATGTCAGCCTGCAGGCTCTAATTATTCCACCACCTCTCAGTGTTCCACAATTTCTCTTGTCTTCCCTTCAATTGTTGAGCTGAGATGTATCTGTGACAGAAATCAGGTCAGTCATTTTTAACAGCTTTTGCATTGGCTATTAAGATATGAAATCTTTATTGTTTCAATTTGTCTCTGTAACCATGATGAGTCGGTGAAATGCAGTTGCTTAAACATAGGTGTCTAGACCATTTTAGATGTCATAAGGCAGTAGAGACATGGCACAGGAGAGCACAGGACTGGAAGAAATGATACAGCAGCTTGAGACCAGGCAGGTAACAGTAATTGTAATCAGTGGAAGTGGTACTGAAGGTGACTTAGGCAGCTGAAGCCTTTTTGGGGTTTACTTCATTTTCTTCACTTTCTTTGTATTAATTTGGCTTTTATATATTGCTAGAAGTCAATAAATTAAATGTGAATGCTGCTGTCACCGTTAGTTTTTCTGATTTGAAACATCTTCTTAATTTCACTCTTTGGTGTTACAGTCTGATTGTAAAAGATGCCTCTGCCTAAGGTGCAAATGAGAGCCTGTGCCAAAGTCAATATTTCCAGAGTCATTCTTCTGGAAGTACTACCTTTCTAGAGTCCAGGTCCTGGGTATCCATGGGGCATACATGCCATTCCAATCATTTAGGATTGTGTGTGTATAAGCTTTTGTTTCCTTTCCCATATTTTGTCACAGTGGGAATTTTTTCGCAGTGCTAACCAAACCTTTACTTCTGTTAGGTCTGGAATCAGGTCCTTCCTGCTGTGCCAACTGTGCTTATCTCAGGCTCCATTATCTTAAGGGGGCTGTGTTTTGAGACCGACAACAGTCCTAACATAAGGGTTTAAGTCCTTTAAGTCCTTACATATGGGTTTGTCAAGGACAGCTTGCAACCCCACATGTCGATAACAGCCCAAAATATGTGTGAATCTGGGATATACTGAAGCAGGGAGCCTACAGATCTACTGAACTGGGGGGGGGGAGTTCTATTGTCTCTTGTTGACCTATGTGCCAGCATTGGTGCTTGTTCATTACAGGCAAGTCAAATCTTGTAAAAGCCTTGCCCAAACCTTGCAGACAATGATGTCTCCCTGCCTGCAGTACTGAAGTGTTCACACTCCAAGGATTCATCACATTCGAGACCCGCACTTTGTTTTCTGCAGTGCAAACCTTGTCTTCTCAGTCATTATTAACAAAGATTCCTCCCTGCCACTTTACAATGGGCTCTTTTGTCTAGTTGCCTCAGTAAATTCTGTAAATGTAGCAAATATGGGTTATTGAGTTTTCTTGGTCTGAAGCATATTAAGCTGTCTGTTGGCTTTTAAGTGTTTGAAAAACTTCCTGGAAGTTAGAAATTTCAGCAACTGACCAGCCTGACAGATGATAACGTGGTTACATTGGATATTATGAAAGAAGTATTCTTTATCTATAGGGAGGCAGATAAACAGAAATGTTTGACTTCAAAGGCACTGACATATTGGATGGCTATTGATACCTGAATGTGCACTGCAGCTGCAAACTACACCCAAACTGGAGATGGTTCAGAAGAACTCTTCTACTGATTTTCTTCATGAGAGCAATGTTCCTACCCTCAGCAGGCCCATTCCATGGGGTGAAAGCTTAAATACCTAACATAAATACTAGGTTGATTTGGAGGGTTAGCCTGTAAATTAGATATTGGACTGCCAAAATCAAGGATTTTGTCTGGTTCTTTATGTTCTTAGGCTTTTGAGCCTGCATTGTTGTACCTACAATGCATGAGGAATGCTGCAGTGGTTACTACTACTGCACTTGGTAGGACCCATTAGGGCTTTTTCCTGCAGGGACCTAGTGACTGACATCACTCCAGGGTTTGTGTTTTGGTAGCTCTCAGGGAACCACAAAACCAGCAGCTTATCTCTGCTGAGAATCACTTTATTGCCTTCCAAGGGGAGTGGTGGAAGATCAGGGACTGGCTACTTCACCCTGCAAACCTTCACTCGCTCCAAGTGAAGTACAGACAGCTTTGCTGTAAAATGTAAAAATAGTAAATGAAACAAAAGACAGGTATGTACAATGAAGACTTAAAAGATGTATCCATAATTCCCCTTAGAAAAAAGAAAATATCAGCTGTAGCAAGGCATTTAAAGATTATTTTGTTTCCTGGACATGTATACATGCAAATGGATGAGAATCTAGAATCCCAAATCAGGATTTGGGATTTCTCTCTTTAAGAACACGTCATGTGTGGAATGTGGTACCCACAGCAGAAAGGCCATAGAACTGGCATGGTATAGAGATAGCCAGAAGAAAACTTTAAATCTATGTATAGTAGTAAAGTTGATTTTGTTAAAATTTGCCTATTCTGCTGAAAGAAAAGATTATACATAGTTCAGGTCATGCCAAAATGAGAATTATGGCTCCACAGCTTTACTTTTGACACTGTAGAGAGGAGGGTAATGTTGAATGTCCTTGGTTTTAGCTTCAGGCATACCTATGTATTCTAAATTCATCAGTTACTGGATAATATACAGACCTGGAAATAAACAGGATAAACAGACTTGGAAGTTGTAGTTCAAACCCAGTTTCCCTCACAATTATCTTTTATGTTACAGGGTTAGAATCAGAGGAGCTCAATTTCTTTGCAGATTATTTCAGGTCACCAGAGAAGAGTTAGGGTGGGGAGTAGGAGGTGGTGCATTAGCATCAGAACATGCATTAATTACTGAGAAATGGCACACATTGCACTGGCTCATCCCCACCTGCTTATTTTCAGACTGAGCATCAAATTAAATTCTTCAGGACAAAGCAAACTCAGTCGACCTTTAGAAGCATACAGCGTTTCATTAATTTCTCTTGATGCATAAAGCTGTATTTTGATGCAAGAGCATGGCTTGCTCTCAACATTCAGATAAGCAAATCTTTTTTGTGACTGGCAGAAAGGTAAGTTATGAACAGAAAGGTAAGCTGATTAACAGAACATAGCTATACAATCCAGCACTGCATTTTCCCACAGTAGGCATTGCACCCAATATGGCTGCAATACATTTGTTATTACCAGTTTCAGGAAATACTGAAAGATCTTTCTTAAGGCTTGATGTATTTCAAGCAAGGGTTGAAGAGTGGTTAGTCTGATATCCTCCTGTTGAGTAGTCTGTGAATAGATGTAACAGAATTAAAGATAAAAACTCAATTTGGACAGCCTGAATTTTTGAATGCAACTCAACCTGTAAAGTGTTAAAACTCCTTGTCACCCTAGGAAAGAATCTCATCTGTTCACAGACTCACAACTTAACCTGGATGTGTGTATTCTTCCCCCACACCCCTTCAGTTTCTTTGCAGATCCTTTTAGGTCTTTGCAATCCAGAACAATTCCCACCCATGGATCCAATACAGGAAATTGTTTCCTCCTGAGCCAGTGGTGGACCTTACTGACATTTGTTATCCCAAGCGTAACGGAGTTCCTACAAATGTTGAAAACCTGATGTTTTTGTGAAACTGAAAGATCTGTCCTCAGATAAGTAGAAGGTGCTAGTTTTAGTCACACGTAATGAGACATTTCAATGTGAATAATCTACATGTTAACATTATTACAAATACCTAACTTTTTAAAAAATTAATTTGTTTGCCTCTGCAAAATCAACTTTTCCCATAAGAGCTTTTTTGGTTGGTTTTTGGGGTTTTTTGTGGGGTTTTTTTTGTTTGTTTGTTTGTTTGTTTTCTTTGTGGATTGTAGTATTTTCTCTGAAAGATCCCAAATGAATTTCTCCATCTTTTCTGTCTTCTAGTCTCTGTTGGATGGCTTCTTCCAGTTGGGACATAGGCACTAACAACCTGAGACTGGACTTAGGTACAGATCCACAGGAAAGGCAATGGACTTGAAAAGGAAAGAAGGTTAATTCCAGTAGTTACTGAAATTCACAGGACAGATGAAAACTTGAAAGGGGGGAGGAGGAGGAAAGGCCCATGATCTGCAGGCAGAGGCAAGAGATCTGTGAGAATGGTAGTGCAGGATTTACCCAGACCAACTGAGTAGAATTCAAGCAGTCAGGTTCAGAGTCTTTTTTTAATCCTCAGTCATGTTTCAGTAGCTTCTTGCAAAATTCTTTGTTTGCATTCCTTTTGCAAATATTCGTGGGCAGTTCTTGCTGCTGTTACACAACCACCTCACAAGCACAAAAGTTCATTTGAGTTCTGAAAGTGGATGGCACAGTTCTTTGGTTTGTCATGATATCACAGAGTGCTATTTGCTGCAAGGCAGTTGGCTTTGTAAACATTTGTCAGAGTGCAACTTTCTTATTTAATGATTGCCTCTCAGTGCAGAACATTGATAGTAAGGCATAAAATCCTTTATGAAACCATGAAAGGGAAGTAAATCTGCCTTTCTGCTACGTGCCCTGCCTTTGAGACTCATGCTTTAGAATGCAAGTATTAATTTAATGTTTTACAAATCTTATACTTGGATTAAAGATCATGGCTAAACTGCTGCTGGTTGATAAAGCTGGTCAGACAGAAAGAAGATGCCACCATCTGCTCTGCATGTTCTGACTGAGCTGCCAGGAGGAGTGCACTGCTTCTCCAGCCCACACAAGATATCCATAGCAGTAAGATTATGATTGGTTCCACAGACACCAAGTGCATTTTTGTTTTTCACGCATGTCATTTACCTGGAAGGCCAGTCCAGAGTTGAACAGATCTTTGGCTTGGCTGATGGTGGTTTAATTGCATTTTCTGCAAAGATAGGTGTTTCTCAGGGATTGCTTTTGCATATTTTGAAGCCATGATTCCACATGGCACTTGTTAAGTATGAAAAGAACATATATTATATCCTCAGGAGGTAAAAAAGGCTCTCTCTCTCTACATATATATATATATAAGAAACAAGGTGGCAGAAAACCACTTTGATTAACAAGGGCTGGGGCACTGCCTGCAGCCAGCCCGGGCACAGCCCAGAGGCACAGAGAGCTTCAATCAGTCAGGGCTGGGAAGGTGCTGAGAAGTGCCTGGGGCAGAATCACTGCCAGCCCTTGGCACAGGAACCTCTGGCTGCAGGACAATGCAGCTGCAGCTGCTGCACTTCTGCCTCTTGCTGGGCATCTCCCTGGCTGCCCTCCTGGGCAACGGCCTCATCATCAGCGCCGTAGCCTGCGGCCACCACCTGCACACGCCCATGTTCTTCTTCCTGCTCAACCTGGCCCTCAGCGACCTGGGCTCCATTTGCACCACTGTCCCCAAAGCCATGCACAACTCTCTCTGCGACACCAGCACCATTTCTTATAAAGGATGTGCAGCACAGGTCTTTTTCTTGCTTTTCTTCATTGGAGCAGAGTTTTCCCTCCTGACCATCATGTCATATGATCGCTACGTGTCCATGTGCAAACCCCTGCTCTACGGGACCCTCCTGGGCAGCAGAGCTTGTGCCCACGTGGCAGCAGCTGCCTGGGCCAGTGCCTTTCTCAATGCTCTCATGCACACAGCCAATACATTTTCCCTGCCCCCGTGCCATGGCAATGCCCTTGGGCAGTTCTTCTGTGAAATCCCTCTGATCCTCAAGCTGTCCTGCTCAAATTCCTACCTTTGGGAATTTGGAGCTCTTATGGGGACTGCTTTTCTGTTATTCAGCTGTTTTGTGTTTATAGTTTTCTCCTATGTGCAGATCTTCAGGGCTGTGCTGAGGATCCCCTGCGAACAGGGACAGCACAAAGCCTTTTCCACCTGCCTCCCTCACCTGGCTGTGGTCTTCCTATTCATCAGCACCTCATTTTTTACTTATCTTAAGCCACTTTCAATGTCCTCCCTATCCCTGGATCTGGCCCTCTCAGTTCTGTACTCAGTGGTGCCTGCAGCCCTGAACCCCTTCATCTACAGCCTGAGGAACCAGGAGCTCAAGGCTGAAGTGAGGAGACTGATGACTAGATGCTTTCAGGAACATTAAACTGCGGGCCAATTTCTGAAAATCACTTATAATAAAAGACATCTTTGATACTTCTTCTTGGTTTAATTTCTGAGGTTCTTTTTATTTGTTTTACTTTTAAAATTGTGTCCACAAAGAAATATCATTTTTTTTGTGCCATTTCTCATTTTGATTCTCTCCACCTTCCCTGTGGCCACAAACTCTGCCAATGAGGAGCTGCACTCTCGGAGGCTTTAAATGAACTAAAGGATCTCCCAGCAATGTTTTCTGCAGAGATGCCCTTTTGTTGCCTTCTCTGGAGCTGCAGCAGCAATGTCTGTGTGCAGAGCTTTGGGCAAATCAGTGCTGGCCCAGCAGCTGTGCCCAGCAGCAGCAGCAGCACTTGGTGTTGCCAGTGCTGCTGCCGTGGCCCTGCCCCGCTGCCCTGGTGGTCCTGGTGTTGCTGCAGGGCCTGAGTGCTCTCGGGGCCGGGCACAGTCCTGGGGGTGGCAGTGCCGGGGCTGCAGCAGGGACAGGCCATGGGCACTGCTGGGGCAGTGCTGACGCCTCAGGCCAGGCCCTGGGGGCTGCAGGCTCCTTGCCCAGGCTCTCTCAAGAACACGGCCAGGCCAATGCTCAGCACAGAAAAGCCCCAGGGTGAGCAGCCCCAGGCTGGCCGTGGGCAGGCTGGGGGCAAACAGCATGGCTGGGGCTCTGCAAGGGCCCTGGGGGAGACGGGAAGGAGCAGCAGAGCAGGGGCTGATCCATCCCCAGTGCGCTGCACAGCCCAGGGCAGCGTCCCAGAGCATCCTCATGGAGCTGCCAACAACATCCCCCCTCTGCAGCCCTGGCCTCTCCCCCAGCTCACAGAGGTGCTGCATCCTTGCAGGCACAGACACGGCAGCACTGGCTCAGGAGCCCCTGTTTGCATTGCACAGAGCAGGCGGGAGCACCCCCATGCTCTTGCTGTGGGGACATGAACCTGAGGGAGCACAAATGCCATCAGCCCCTGGGGCCAGCAAGGGCTGGGGGACACCAGGAAAACCACTCAGCTTTGTCCTGGCCTCTGCAGTCAGCCAGAAAGGTTGTTCCTGCCACAAGCAATTCCTTGGCTTCACTTCTGCTTTCTTAACCCATCCCTGATCCAGATTTCTTCCTATTGCCCAGCCCTGTCCCCTCCCCTGCAAATAGCCCATCTCCGTTTGCCCTTTCCTCTCTGGCCCCACTCCCCATTGCAGTTCTTGACTTGGCATCATGGAAACATGCTTGGGGAGCAGGATCATCCTCCAAGTGCTGCAGGAATTGTCTGCAGGCTCCTGCAGTACCTCGTGCTGCTCCCTTGCCAGAGGCACCAAAGTCAGAGGGGCACATCTGGGCTGCTGTGTCTGCCTGTGGGGCTCCCAGTACAGGGCAGTGAGAAGGAGCTGCAGAGGCTCTGCAGGACTGACAGGATGGGTTTTGGGGCTGGCAGGAGAAGCTGAGTGACCTCCATAACTCTCACTTTTTTTTTCTTTTTTTTTTTTTTTCAGTATCCATGCCATGGGTCTGATATTTTCCCCTCCGAGATATGTCTTCCTCCTTGATATTTTCCTCAGGTTTTGCAGTATCTGTCAGGTTAGTTTTGGCATCTCTTTTTCTTTTGTGCTGCATCTCGTTTCCTCCCAGGCCATTTTCTTGTGTCGTCAGAGCAGTCTGGAGGCTCCCGGTTCCTGTCCAGCAGGTCATAGGAGATGGATTCTGCTCCGGGCTGTTCTGATACGAGCTCTCTTGCTGAGGTGGAGTGCGATGTTTTCCCTGGCTGCTGCTTCTTCAGAGTCTTCTGGCTGCGTTCCCAAGGAGTTATCAGTGCTCTCCCGGGAACGAGTCCCACTCCGGGAACTGCCCGCCTGGGAGCTGCCCGCTCGGGTGCTGCCCACCTGGGTGTTCTCTCTGCATCTCACTCTTTGTCTCTCCGCTGGGCTGTCCTTCGGGCCCTTTGTGCTCACTGCTCGGGCTGCCGCTCGGGCCGCCCACCCAGGGACGCCAGATGCCGGGCTGGAGCGTGTCCACAGAAGGGCAACGAGACTGGTCAGGGGTCTAGAGCACAAGTCTTGTGAGGAGTGGCTGAGGGAGCTGGGGTTGTTTATCCTGGAGAAGAGGAGGCTCAGGGGATGCAAGGCAGTGTCATGGCACAGGTTGGACTTGATGATGTCCAAGGTCTTTTCCAGCCTTGCTGATTCTGGGGTTCTCTGAAACCACCCTTGGAGCAGTTGCAGGATGGTAACTGGTCATTTCAAGAGTTTCAGTCTCAGCAATATTGCACTTAAATCTGGTGGAAATCTGCAGCTGCGTAAGTCTAGAAGGAAGCTTGTGTTCTCTTAAGTTGGTTTGGTGGTTTGGCCTTTTGGGGAGCAAAGAACTGAGCTGCAATTGCACCTCCAGTCCTACACCAGCACAGAGAGTATTCCCCATGTTGTCTCCAGCTCTGTGCTGCTGTGTTTGGCAGCCTGTCTTTTTTACATTGTACTTAAAGGACCTCCACTAGAACAGTGGATGTGTTTATACTGTCTGCTAACAGACACTGCCTAGATCCTGAAGGTACGATGAGACCTGCTAGTCAAAGAACCCGTGTTTAAACGCAGTAGAGAAGGCCTGTGCTTCTGGAGCCTAGGGACTTTGCTGTGTGTCCGATGGGCACAGCTTGTAACTGACAGTCCTGTCTGCACACACTACAGCACGTCAAGTGCTTGTTACCACCAGGATCTGAAATAAGAAACTATTACAACTGCAAAGCAAATCTCGGGTCAAGCAGCACAGCAGGTATGGTATTGAAGTTCGATGCACCGCGGGTCCCGGTGCTGCCACCCGCGCTCCCTGGGCCGCAGAGCAGCCAGAGCGGAAGTGTCCCCGCGGAGCCGGGCTGGCTCCGCCGCAGGGAGCGCGGGGAGTAGCAGGCGCTGGGTCCCGGTAACGCGGGGCAGGGCTTGGCCGGGCAGCTCCCCTGGCGGGGCAGAGACCCCCGGGAGCCAGCAGCACGTGCGACCGCCCCGTTGCCCGCCCCTTCCCTCCATCCTCTGGGGCGGGGCGGGGCGGAGCGCGGCCCTCCCCTCTTCCTCTGGCGTCGGTTCCGCTCGCAGAGCTCTCGCTGCCGCCGCTCCTCGCTGCCGTTCCTGCCCGTCTCCGCTCCGGGCCGCTCGGGCATTTTCTCTCTGCCTTAAAGTCGGTGAGGAAACGGGCGCGGGTGGCGGGCGGCCGGCTGGGGCCGGCTGCGGCAGCCTGGGCCGTAAGGGCCGCACCGCGGCGCGCTGCGGTGGAGGCCGGGGGAGGGAGGTGGTGTAACCCCTTCTTCCTCCCCTGCTCGGGTGCCGGGAGCGGGGCAGCGGTGGCGGCAGCGGTGCCGTACGGCGGGGCCGAGGGGCGAGAGGCGCGGGCAGGGCCACGGGCACAGGCAGGGGCACCGCGCGGGCCCCGGCTCCGCCCTGCGNGTGCGTGCCGGGAGCCGGGCGGGGGCCGGCGCCGCCCGCAGCCGCCCAGCGCCGCGGGAGCTGGAGGAGGAGCGGCCCCTGCCCGCAGCGGCCTCACCGGTGTCTCTGCTTTCTTGCAGGGTGTCTTTTATGAATAATCAAAAGCCGCAGAAGCCGACACTATCGGGCCAGCGTTTTAAAACCAGAAAAAGAGGTGAGTTACCGCACCGTGCCCGCTGCCAGGACCGGCTGCCAGCGCTGTGTTTACGGTAAAACGTCGGTTTCTGTCAGTAAGCAAACCAGTGCCTTCGTGCATTCACTGTAAATTTTTTACATGAGACCGTGCTAAGTACAGAGTTTTGAGGCTGACTGGAATTTTCTCTACATTAATAAACAATATCTGGCAGTCAGAATTATCACTGAATTTACTGTAATAACCTTTGCCTAAAAGATGGTCATTCTAGAACTGTCCTGAGTGTGTGGCCTGCAAGCAGAAGGACCTAGTACCTCTGAATTACAGGGGAGCTCCAGCACAGGCTTGTTGCAGGTTAATACATCCATCTAAGGAGCATCTAACATAGTAAGAATTTCAATCTTAGCCACTGGATAAAAGTTATGTTGTCCTCTTTTAAATTTTTTTAAACCTGACAGAAAAAACCCACAACAAAATCGTACAAATATACCCACCCACCTATCCCCCAGGCAACATCCAAAAAACTCCCAGAGTGTGGGATATGCAAAGGCCTATCTCTGCATGCACAGTTACTGCCATAAGAAGAGTTAGTGACTGAAGAGGTGTGATGAGGAACTGTGTATTTTGGTGGAGCTTTTTTTCAGCCTGAAGAAGAAGTGGGGACACTTTTAGAATTCCTGTTCAGTACAGTTTTACTTGTATACCAGTAGAATTCCAGCTGTAACAGGAATACAGCTTTAGGCATGCTGTACATGCAGAAGCACACATGGATTTATAGAACCTGTTTGAACGTCAAAGCATCTCAAAAATCTCTTGAATATTAGAGTTTGCTGTGGTCTGTCCAGCAGATGTAATGCCAGCAACCAGGGGTTTAGTCTCTTTTTAAGCACTTAACCATAGTTTGGCTGTGAAGCAACTCTTCTGCAACAGTGAACTCTGTGGTTCTGCCCTGGAAAATAACTGATCCAGTATTTCCAAAGTGGTACCCAGCTTTTACCAGTGTGTTGATACTTGCATTGACACTGGACACCAGTATGCCCTCTGGGCTGCTAACAGAATTGGTTAAGATGTTGTAGACAACACTCAAAATAAGATCTGCAGTTGAGTTCTCTTATCTTTGGAAGCTTTTAATCTCGTGATTTCCATAATCTAAAGACTAATTGACATGAGGAAAATTGAAGCTCTCTTTAAGACTTTCTGTTAGTTACATGGGTGGATTTGTTGCATGTTGACTATACCTTGCCTGTAGCAAAAACAAGGCAATGATCAGTTGATGGATCAGGTATGAAGACACATCAGGAGTGTTCTGCTTATCAACAGCAAAGGATGTTAAATAGCTCTGTAGTTAAGGCTATTAAGTTAGCTGTATGTCTCCATTTCCCCCAAGCACTTGAGGAAAAGTTATTGCCTCAAACTCACTTAGCTGCAGGTTAACATGAGGGGATGGTCTTCATAGCCAAAAAGTGAATTTCCAGGTGACTCAGATGCAATAATGGTATGCAGTTTGTCAGTCAGAAGATTTCATCCGAAACAGAGAGAGGCCCAAAAAGCTGAGATAAAACATGAATAATGGAGTCCAATGTACAGAATTATAGGGGCATGTATTAAAAATCGCCTTCCAACATGAGCTAAGTCTCTGGTGTTGGAGGGAAAGAGTGATCTAACATGAGAATAGGAATATAAGAATCAAACTGAGAAGTCAGATAAGCTTTGTTAGAGCCAAGTAATGATCATCACAAAGAACTCTTAATGGAAATCTTATTTCTACATTTTTGCTTTACAGATGAAAAAGAGAGGTTTGACCCTACTCAGTTCCAGGACTGTATTATTCAAGGTTTAACTGAAACTGGCACTGACTTGGAGGCAGTAGCAAAGTTTCTTGATGCTTCTGGTGCAAAACTTGATTATCGCCGCTATGCAGAAACACTTTTTGACATCCTGGTGGCTGGTGGAATGCTGGGTAAGTCCCTGTGATGTGGTTGCTGTCAGCTTCATTCACTTTACTCTGCAAAAGCTGCATTTCCTTTCAGTGTAAAATCTCTGCTAAAGAGCCCATTGAGTGTCTAGAACAAGGTTTAAGTTAACCTGTGGTAAACCACCTGATTGTCTTGGTGCCTGAGCAGTTACTGTAGAAATACTCTCTATAACCTGCCTCAGTTTTACTTGAGTCTGTTTGCATTCCTTGAAGTGTAGATTGTACAAACTCTGCTTAGAAGAAAGTACTTTGGATTTTTGGGTGTGGTTGTTTTGTTGGTCTTTTTTGTTTGTTTGTTTGGTGTTTTTTTGGCTAGTTTTTGTTGGTTGGGGTTTTTGTACCAGGAGTAGATCTTGACTCTGGTCAAGATCACTTCTAATGATGAGATGGATGAATGCTTGTTTCAGGTACATGGTTTGTGGTAACAAGACCAGTAGTTGCCCTGAAAGATTCTGACATGTTCCTATGATTTGTGCATCCTGCCCTGTTATTTTGGAAAGGAAACTTGTTTACAGAAGAATCTGAAGTGCTTAGTCTTGGACATGCTGTTCCAAATTATTTGTTGCTGACAATAGTGAGGTCGTGGGCTCTAGCAGACATCACAGACATTAGGGAGTGAGAAATGAGAGGGTGGTTGAGTTGGCAGAAAACACAGGGACTGAGGAAGTGAAATGTGATGATGAAAACTCTTGCAAACTCAGGTACACACTCTGTGTACAAAGAGGAACAGATGCTCACCAACCAGGTAAGCACGTACTGTAATTGTTACAATATGTGGGTTTACATTCAAGAGTCTTAACCAGTGCAGCCTCCTGTGTTAGGAAGTGTTCCTTCTAGGAACGAGTCTGTTGTGTTAATGGTGATGTGGGGTGCTTTACTCAACTCCCTGTCTGTAACAGGTAGCTAAGAAGATCAGCTTTGATCTTCAGTCAGAGGAGGCCAGAATCAAAACTGGCATCCTGTTGCATTACCAGCTTTTAATATTATTAACCAGAAATATTAATCTCTAGTTTTAAAGTAATATTTCTGACTAATTCATAACAAAGTATCTCCATTGTATGTAGAATGGCACATAAATTGATGGTGAGGTGTTCTGGCACTGAAGCTGGTGACCTGAATGCACCTTCATTAGTGAAGCAGCCTAAATAACTAAAGTTTCAAGCTCATCTCTGCAGCACTGAATTTTGAACTGTGTGTCTCTTCATGTTTCTGCTGCTGTGACTTACTGTGTCACGTAAAAGGCACGAAGCAGCACTATTGCAGAACACACTTGCTGGAATTACACAGCTTCAGTGGCTTCCTTTAAGGGAAGAGGAGCTCATATGGCCTTGTGAACTTATTCATATGAAAACAAGATGTGTTGTCAATCCCCTTAGCAGCAGGGAGCCAGAATAGTTAGATGTTCAAATCTAAGCTCTGGTGCAGCAGTGGAACACAAGAAGATGTAGGGGTGTCTGTGGTGATCAGGTCAGTGAGTTCATCATGACAGGACAATGTGTTGCATGCTGTGGGTGCTGCAGTTCTCTGTGGAGACTGCTCAGTGCTCTCACTGGGAGTAGCACCACTAATGCTGAACTCCTCCTGCAGCCCCGGGCGGGACCCTGGCAGACGACATGACACGCACAAACGTCTGTGTGTTTGCAGCACAGGAAGACCTAGAAACCATGCAAGCATTTGCTCAGGTTAGTTCTGAAATTAGGACAATTTAACTTAAAGCTGTTTATTGGCCAAAAATTAAATGTTTCTGTAACTGTATGTTAACGTAAAAATAATGCATGGCTTTAAGCATACTGGAAGTGGTAGAGTAGAAGTGTTCCAAGCTGTAAGTGCTCTAAAAGTTCAGACCTATTTTACTGGACTTCTTTTTTTAAAATTCTAATCAAATGATCGTTCACAGCAAAAGGTAATGTACTCTATGTCTTTCTAGGTTTTTAACAAGCTAATCAGGCGTTACAAGTACCTGGAGAAAGGCTTTGAAGATGAAGTCAAAAAGGTATGGAGTGGTTTTTTTATCAGCTGACAAGTAAACCTTCACATTCTGCTAGTTAATCACTCTGTAGAAGGGTTACATCATAAAATGGATTATTAAAATACAACCCTTGAAAGTTGTTCATAGAAGAATGGCTGGCTTGCATGACTACCAGTGACTAGTGCTTCTGCTAGCTTGATGAAACAAAAGTGTTTAACACAGGCAGTGGCCAAAGTTTAGTGAGAGGTGGTAGTTTTATGTAGCTCTTCTTTCTTACTTGTCCTGCAGTTGCTGCTGTTCCTGAAAGGGTTCTCAGAATCTGAGCGGAACAAACTGGCCATGCTGACGGGTATTCTGCTTGCCAACGGGACACTGAATGCATCAATTCTCAACAGTCTCTACAATGAGAACTTGGTTAAAGAAGGTAAGTGTGGCCCAGCTCCTCCCTTAGGAACGGGGGACAGAACCATGACAAGTAGGTGGGAAGTGTGATGACATTGCACCCTTGTATCTCACAAGCTTCCTCCGGTGATAGATTAACTACAGGATTAGCAAAAGTAAATGTGATGCCCCTGTGAACCTGGAAGATCTTGGTAAGACTTCAGAAAATTAGTTTCTTGAGAAAGCTTGTGTGTAGGACTTCCCTGCATGACACTGGGGGCTGCCATCACTAGCGTTGCCCAGCAAGGCACCACTGTATTTTTGACAGGGACCTTTCAGGATGCAAAATGTTGTCATATCTTTAGGTTACTTCCTAAATTGCAGCAAGAAGAGTTGAGTTTAGTACAGGGAAGACTTTGTGGTGCTGAGTTGTAGGAAAAGTCCAGTGTGCTGGAGGCTGCAGTGTCCTTGGGCAGAGAGACATACTGCAGACTGTGCTGGGGTTGCTTGGAAGCACAGTTGCTGCTCTGACTACAGTCTGAACAAATGAAGTACCCTGTACTTGGGCCTTATGGTTCCCTGTGTTTTGAATTTCACTAATAATAGAACCATTCTGGCTGCACAGGTGTTTCTGCAGCTTTTGCAGTCAAGCTGTTCAAATCATGGATAAATGAGAAAGATATCAATGCAGTGGCTGTCAGTCTTCGCAAGGTAAACATGGACAACAGGCTCATGGTGAGTACTACTGGAACTACTCTGCTGTTCCATAAGCCAGTTTTGTGAACAGCATTTCCCAGCAAAGCACCCAACACACATTTCTTTTACAAAAGAGTTGTAAACTTTGTTTTCAGGAACTCTTCCCAGCCAACAAACAAAGTGTTGAACACTTCTCCAAGTACTTCACTGAAGCAGGACTAAAGGAACTCTCTGAGTATGTTCGGAACCAGCAATCCATAGGAGCTCGGAAGGAGCTGCAGAAGGAGCTGCAGGAGCAGATGTCACGGGGAGATCCATTCAAGGATGTAGGTGTTTCTAGACAAGGTGGAGGTGCTTTCTGTGCCTGTCTCTCTTTCATACTGAACTTAGCTCTCACTGGGAGCTAAAATGAGGAACTGGGGGGGAGGGGGGGGGGTTGATATGAGCTTTACGGTCTTTCCTTAATGTCCATAATTGTGCTTTATGATCAAGAAGGTTGGTTGTCATTCTGAAACCTTCTGGGCTACCTTTAGAATAGAAGTTTTCATTTAGCCTTGTGCCATATGTGGCCTTTCTGCTTACTCTTACTCTCCTGGCAGATCATCTTGTACGTGAAGGAGGAGATGAAGAAAAACAACATCTCAGAACAGACTGTGGTAACCATAATCTGGTCAAGTGTAATGAGCACAGTGGAGTGGAACAAAAAGGAGGAGCTGGTAGCAGAGCAAGCCATTAAGCATTTGAAGGTATTGTAACTTTAATACAGACTTCTGCACCGCTTAGGCAGAGCCTGGTTTTCCTTCTGTCTGCAGCTCCATTTTAAATGTTAAAGCTACAACTCTGCTAGTACAGAGAGAGAATAAGATGGGGAATTCTGCTCCTTGTGAGGAGTATTACAGGCCAAGGGCCTGAGGCAGAGGCAGTGACTGCTGCAGAGCTGCTCTGGGGTGGGGCTGTGGTTGCAAATTTCTAAGCAGTGGCTGATGGAAACTGGAAAACCAGCTTTAGTCAGGTGATAAATAAGAAGTGCTCTGTGTGTGCCAATCTCTTGTTCTTGTTACAGCAATACAGCCCTCTACTTGCTGCCTTCACCACCCAAGGTCAGTCAGAGCTGACTCTTCTGTTGAAGATTCAGGAGTATTGTTATGACAACATTCACTTCATGAAGGCCTTCCAGAAAATAGTGGTGCTCTTCTACAAAGGTAACTTGTAGTTACCAGGTTGTAGTTTTGGGGGTTTGTGGAGGAGCTGGTTTTGGTTGGTTGGGTTTTTTAAAGGTTCTGAAACAGGGCAGATCAGTGCTACAACATTGCACTTCCTAAGCTAAAGAATTTTCTACCTCCTGTTTCTAAAAATGCAAAGGTGCATGTGGCTGGCTCTTTGCACATGGGAAAGTGCAAGACAAAGATGGTGCCTGTCTACAGTAGATTGGCTTAAGAGTTGCAGAACAAAGCTAAATTCAGATTTTTAAGGCATTTTGTGAAGTTCCGTGATAATTTATTGTTCTTAGTTCTCTTAACATGGACTGTGAGCAGCTGAAGAGTGAAACCACCAATGTGTTCCAGACTGCTCTAGGTTCTTTTTAAATGTTTGATGAAAGGTGGCACTAAAACCCACGCTGTGCACCTATGGAAACTTGTTAAACTGAAGACTGTGCTGTACTTGTGAAATTTAAAAACCACCTGCACCACAGGAAGTGTTTACTTTGGACTTCAACAGAACTTGAATCTGTTCCTAGCTGTTCACTGAACCTTTGCTTAGTGTGCCTCTCAAATAACTCTAAAACACTCCAGACTGTTAGTAGGAGTGAAAGTGCAGCTCCTGGATACAGTACTGAGGAAACTCGCAGCATGAGGAACCATCCAAAATGTTTGGTTCTCCAAATTTCAAAACTGAAGGCACTCCTAGTGCAGGTCTGTCCAGCTGTACCCAGAGGAGGAGTACACGGTGCTCCCAGGGGAGGAAGCAAAGGCTGCCAGTCAGGCTCTCAGCAGTTCACTGTGTTAACACTGCTCTTGCCCATCTTTGCAGCTGAAGTTCTGAGTGAAGAACCCATTCTCAAGTGGTATAAAGATGCCCATCTTGCAAAAGGAAAGAGTGTTTTTCTGGAGCAGATGAAGAAGTTTGTTGAATGGCTCAAGAATGCTGAAGAAGGTAAGCAGCAGCTTAGCTCATATGTGGATCTTATTCATTTTGGGAACCCTAATGCAAATAATGCTGTGTTTTGGAGTGGGGGATGTTAATTGCCCCTCTGAGACTAGTGTGGATCCAGCAGCAGCTGTTGTGCAGGATGCAGGGCAGCAGCTGAGCTCAGGGCTGGGGGGAGCCATGGGCAGGCTGCTGATGAGGTCTCTCTGTTGCAGAGTCGGAGTCTGAAGCTGAAGAGGGTGACTGACCTGTGAAACTCTGGCCTCAGTAAAGCAAACAGGAGCTGTAGATAAGTGTCATGTCTCATGTGTCCTTCTGATTCTTACATCCTACCTCCCTGTATCAAGCATGATATAAGGGCTCTCATGGCAATTTATTTTAACTGTTTTCTATAGTTAATGAAATACTGGATTTAGTTTTTAAAACCATGTTCAAGTAGCTTACAGGAGCTGTTAGATTTGACGCTTAACCTGCATTTGTCCTTTCAGTTACCTTCTACCTCCTGTATTTTCTACTGTAATAATGTAATATAAGGCCTTCCATGGTGAAATCCAGTTCATCTGTTGGGATTTCTGTCTGTATTGGAGTAGGTGTGATATGGTGAACGAGACTTAGGGCAGTCTGCTTGCAAATTAAACTATAAAAAGCCTCCCAAGTGAAGAGGCCATTGCCTGTGTGGCACTGCAGTCTGTACCACCAAATATCCCATCATAGGTGGCTGTCCATGTCCCCAAGTACTTTGTCATCTCTTTACCAGACTTCCAGCATAAAGCAATCCTCTATTCCAGCTCTGGGGAAGGTGGGAGCCCCACTGCTAGAGAGAAGTTGTTGTGGTGCCAGGAACTGGTTACCATGGTGGGGCATGAGAGTGACATCTCTGAGCCTGCTGGCTGTCACAGCTGGTGGCCCATGCTCCTGAGGGACTGTCAGGTGCCCTTGCAGCTCTGGGGATGCCTTCCTTTTCCCTTTCCCTCATGGAAGCACAAGCAGTGCTGTTCCACACAGAGCTGCCCAGCAGCTTTCTTGAGCCAGGCACTGCTGCCCGCAGGGCTGGGGCAGGGGCAGCAGCTGCTTTGTGCTGCTCTGTAAATGCACAGCTGCTGCAACCTAAGGCAGCCCAAACACCACCCTCCCCCTTTGAGGTTTAGAGATTCTTTTATGCTGGCAGCTCACATGCTAAACCAACTTATCTGCTCCCTGAAACTTTAATTCCTAATGGAAATTCTCAGGACAGTTCAATTCAGAAAGATTGGGGGAAAAAAGGTGACGTCTATCCTGTTATAAGCTTACAGTGAGCATTAACTGAAATACTGGTAACCAGAGTACACCTACTAAAATAAATGAAAAAATTGGTCATCACAATGCAATCTGTTCAATACTACAGTGATCTTCCTTACTTTGTAACTTTTTTTTTAAGCAAATAAAGGCCATCCTTACACTTAATGCCAAGGGCTGTCTCTGCTCTTTATCTGAAAAGAAAGCACCACTGATACTATAGGGTACAAAGCAATGCACAGTCTTTTGCCTAAATTCAAGGACTGTTGAATAAAGTGAAGTTAAAACACTGCTTTGTTGCTGTTAGGGAGCTCTTTTCCATGTTGAAAGTTCTAACATCCCCTGAGTTTGAAAACCAGGTTCAGCTGTATATTAAGTTTTATATCAATATTTGGTAAGTATCCAAGAAATCATACTAAAAGGTAAGGCAGTTACAATATTACCAAATTAGAAATCAGTGCTGTTTTAAGTTTCTTTGGTCCCTGTGACTCAGCCTGCTTAGCTGCAGGAGCCTGTGCCCTTTCTGCTTTTCAATGGAGAGAAGAAAGAAAAGTGCTGCATGATAAGGGCAGTGCTTGTTTGGGACAAAATCCAGCATCTTCTGAACCACGTCAAAAAGGTTCCTGTGGTCAGAATCCTGCCATGTCATGAACTCCTTCATGGAAATAAACAACAAAACATTCTTTTATCTTTAAACAGTTGTTTAAAGCTTCTGTCCTCAAGAACATTTTCCCTGCTGCACCTTACCTTCAGTGGTGTACAGAGGGTTGATAAGTATCTGCCACCAGGATTTTGTTCATGCCACCAGGATCTTGTTCATCCAAATCCAGCTGTCCTTGACAGAAAAATTTTCCATTTCCTTAGACAAACAGGCTGTATTTGTTACTCAAATAGTCTGTTTTGGCCCTTCAGTAGAAGTTTACCAACATGTGAGTTTGCAGCTTGGGAACTGAACTGCGAATAGTCCACCAGAGCAGCCAGCTTGTCAAAGAGATGGCTCATGGCTGCGTCTTAATCTGAAAATATTTAAAATAAAACTATAGCAGTCCAGTACATAAAAATATAATAACCTGCTTTTCTTATCATGTGATATGGCAAAGACCCCAATTCCTTGCCATGCCTCTGAAGGGAAATCCAGAGAGACATTTTTGTTCATTGTTAGACAAAGTTATCAACAACTATTTTTCACTGTACCCTGCAACCAATAATCAGTTTCAGATTAAGGAAAAAAAAAGGCAGTACTGATCTGTTTCCTAAAGTAAGGTGGAGTGTATTAGGTTTTATCCCTTGAGGTTTTTCCCCCTTGACCCTATTTTTTTTTTACTTTGTTGATTAATCTCAAGTTTCAGCAGTACTGCCAAGATGACAAAGTTGAGGTATTTGAATTTGTTGATGGTGACAGATGAAGCTACATCTGTTACTAGCATGGCTTGTAAATTACAAATGTTAAGAAGGTGATCCTTCATACCAAGCTGCTGCCAAAATGTTGACTGAAAGCAACGTGTAGAAATGTTCTGTTCATACCGTTCCCTTGTGCCCACATCTCTCCTCAGTTTGGCACCATGGAAGAAGGCAGCTGAAGTTCTTGCATAAATCATTCCCCTCACTCCCTGCCTGTCCAGCATATTTTCACCCACCTGAGCAGAATTACAGATGCTGCATCATTCTAAGGTTCACAGTAGCTTAGAGGAAATAGTGCTGCTCCAAGGTCCATGAGAATAGACTCCACTCCCAACGTGTCATGGTTGTGACTGTGCCAGTGCTGTGAAAGGATTCACAAGGTTCTTGTTTGATACCAGACTCCAAACCAGCCCAAGAGCTCAAGAAAGAGAGCGCTGTGCTGCTGGAGCACAGTTCAGCAGTGTGTGACACCCCTCAAATGAGAGCTCAGCCTAACAGGCTAACTGCAGGGGCTCTGCACTGGCCTGTGGGCACCAAAGTGTCTGATCCTCAAATACTGCACACCCAATGCCCATAACTTTCATCTCTGAAGGCAAAGGTGCTGAGCCCCTGGACCTCAAAAACAATTCAAACATGTCCATGGTACTCTGGACACAGTGACTACAAAAGCAGGATGTGACATGACTTGCAACAGTTCTAATAAAGCTGAGCCACACACATCCCATAGCACAGAAAGCAACATGACAAAAATCCCAACGCCAAACCAAAGTACAGGTGGCTTTGTAAAGTCACCGAGTACTGCCAGGATCCAGTGCCTTTACATATTCCAGTACTTGGACTTCATAAGCTGCTTCAGAGCAGCTGCCATAGTTTTTGATTATTGTCACAGCTATGTATTTGCCTCTTCTGAAAAGATGGGATTGAACAGTGATTAGATGAACAACTACTTCCAGTGAAGAATATTCAGATATACATGGTTTATAGCAATGGCAACCTTTTCTAAAAGTGGTTTTTTAGTACTTGCTGACAATATAATCAAGGTTCATCTATGCATAAAAAGACTTAAAATTTCATGTATCAATTCCAAAAACATACATTATACCTTATTATTGTTCCTAGAAATAAAAAGCCCCACCTACCACCCCGTGGTATTTATGTATGCTATTGAAAATGCAAATCAAACCAAAATAGACTTAAGAATTACCACTGAAGCTATTCCAGACTATTCTTGTTTAAACTGTAAATATCTACTTGGACAACTGTTACTAGACAATTCTCATCAAGACACATTTACAGTGAAAAAAGGAAAATAAAACACAAGTTCTACATAATAACAATCCCCACCCTCAAAGAAAAAAGAAAAATAGAAGTCTTCTAAAAGCTCCCTCAGATCATTAAAAGCACTTACTGTATTGGTTTTGTGTGGCCAAGAGGACTTCGAGGGTGGGTTTCTGAGAGATGCTGCCAGAAGTTTCCTGTGTCTGACAGAGCCAGTGCCAGCTCGCTCCAGGACACAGCCAGCTGCAGGACAGCTGTGCCAGTGGCCAAGGCTTGGCCAAGTAGGGACGGTGCTAACACCTCTGTGGTAACATATTTAAGAAGGAAAAAAAGTTACAGAAGAGATGTAATTGCACTCAGAGAATGGTGAGAATATGAGGAACAGAACAAAAGAACAGCCAAGGTCAGTAGAGAAGGAAGGGCAGGAACAGCACCAAGACTGTGCAGCCAGTCAATAAACTCAAGTGAATTCAGGTCAGAAAAACAATTAATTCATCAGGGAGATACTCAGGCATTCAGCTACACACCAGACCACAAAGAGCAGGAGCAATTTCAAATTCAGCCCCTGGAAATCCACATAGTTTGTGTTACAGGAGAAAAACATGGCAAGGAACAGACTTTAGGTGAGATACTCAAAGTAGGAAAGCAACAAAAAATCACCATTATTTTTCTTTTAAAAGATTGGTTCACTGAATTTTACGTTATGATTTCGGAACCCCTATACTTTTTTCTTAAAGCAAAGGGATTTAATAATTATATTTTATATATATATACACACATGTATTTTTAAACAGCTTTGTGTCCAAATTAAAACAGCCATCTTAGGCAGTCAAGATTAAATAACTTGTATGAATTTTTGGCAAGAAGCTATTTTTTTTTAATCACAAAAGATACACATTTGCTTTATGCTGTCTTGGCTTAAGATCTTAATTTAACTTACAACTCCAATCTTCAGTTTTTTTAATAGTGAACAAAAATCAGAAAATGCACCCTGGTAGTGGGATGCCATCATCCATATTTAATTCTACAAATTTCTCACTGATACTTGAAAAAGTCAGTCTGGCATGACCCCCTTGCTATTTCAGTGACACTTAATCAAAATGTAGTTTAAAAGCTTGTCCATGGATTTTAGAGTATGGGTTAAGCAAATCCTTGTTGTAATATAAATTCTGAAGGCATGAAAGTGATGCCTGTATTTCAAGTACTCCAGTCAATGGTTATTGTTCATTAATCTGCTCAAATATATTCAGTGAACAAATAGCAGGACCATGTTCTGTGGCATCACAAGCATATGTACAAACTACATTTTCACAGAAGGAAATGCAATCCTAACAAAAAAACAGTCAGCTACTAATATGAGCCAAAGCAATAAACTTCTGTTATCCACAGAATTCCCCAGACCTGTCACTCAGTTATTACTGACGGATGAGAACCTACCTAAAACTAAATTAAAATGGGCCCTATCACCTGTAGAGGTTTAGGATGACATGTACTATAAAGTGTCTTGTATTTCCTTTTGCCACCAGCTGTCACATTAGACCAGATCCCTGGCTACTAGGATGCCCAGTGTCACATTATTCCTTGGATTTGTGACTGCAGACTTCAAAACTGTGTCATTGACAACGGCCTCTTTCATTCACAGAATTGGTTTCTGAATCATTACTATAAAAAAAAATCCAGTAAATGTAACTAAAATCATTCTAGTGTCCCTATGAAGGCAGCTTTTTGTTTTAAGTTAAAGACATCTTTCTTGAAATACCTTCAACTCAAAAATTAATCTGGTATCACCTGACCTGATCAGAGTAATAAAATCTTAAAACATGCCTGCTGATATCAGAAGTCCAGAAGTTTTTTACCTGCCAGGAGTTTTAGAAAGATGGTTGCAGCACTTTTTCTCCTGCGCACT
The DNA here is from genome assembly GCF_014805655.1 of Passer montanus. NCBI lineage: Eukaryota > Metazoa > Chordata > Aves > Passeriformes > Passeridae > Passer > Passer montanus. The sequence continues at coordinate 1,874,431 of NW_024356504.1, forward strand.
TCTGAATGGTGTCCCTTTTCCATTCTCAGCATTATTGCACCTTCTGCAAAGTAGTCTTTTTCTTTTATCCCTGTCAGGACCATTAGTTTGACTGAATTCCCTGGTAATTCATTAATTACCAAACTGAAACTATAATGATTGTGTTTTCCCTCAATATCCCAGTTTCTGGCTTTTTTTCTCTGCTCCTTTTTCCAATTTATTTTTTCATTCAAGAGCTTTGTTCAGGTTAATTATTTTTGACAGGAACTTAAACCTGTAACCTTCTTCTTAAAAAAAGGCTTTTAAAGACATAGTGTGGGGCTCCTGCCAAGCTACTCAGGCCCCCAGTGCTGCATTATCCTAGGAAGAAGAAAGGCTTCTGTGTGCTTAACAAGGGCAAATATTTCTCAGGGGGCTTTTCAAGATTTCAGTGAAGTTTTTCTACGGGAGACAATAAAACTCGGGTTATCTCGCAGTTAGGCTGCCCCATGAGGAAAAGTGAACTCACTACCCACCCTTTTCAGCCCCAAGCCGACTGCAGCGCCTCAGGCCGGAGGGCGGCGGCCGCTGCCGGCGCCGGGACGCCCCGGGCGGGCGGAGCGATGGGGGATCCCCGGGGACACCGAATCCCTGCCCCGGCGAAAGTCTCCGTCCTCGGCCCGAGCAGGCGCTCCGGGAAAGGCTCCGGCCCCGCCACAGCGGCCGAGGCCATTTTCTGCCCGGCCGCGAAGGCGCAGCAGACAACATGGCGGCCTGAGGGGGACGGGCGGTGGTGGTGGGGGCGGCAGGGGACTCCCAATTGCGAAATAGTAATTTCTTATCCTGCTGCGGGGCTGTCATTGTCTGTACTGCCCTGGACATGGTTCCTGGTCCTCTGGAATCGGCTCACCATATCGACAAGGGTGTTACTGTTCAAGGATCATGCACCATTATTTTTGCCCGCTGCTCTCCAGCTTAGACCAAGTCCAGGAAAACCGACAGAATACAATTTTGAAACGTTTGTTTGTAATTTTGTCCCAATAGGATCACTCTCTTTTCAATACACATTAGATTAAAAAAAAAAACAAAACCAAACAACCCACCCCAAAAATGTATCTACATTTAATGTGTGTCCTCCAGAGAGCAAAATACTTGGTGCTGCTGCACTTTTTATGGAACAGCCTTCTTTTTAAGGAGGGAAAAAAAATCCCCTGAAATTGTTTCCAGTTCAGTACAATTTTAATTATTAATCATTTACAGTTGTTTTGCACTGTAGGAAACTTCCCAGTATGTCCTTCCTCCTGCATGGCAGTAGTGCCAGTCAAGTGTGCCATTACACGCCTCTGTTTACTTGCTACTGCTGCTGGTTTTAAGGAAGAGAGGAGCACAGAGCTAAAAGAATAAAATCCTTTACCTGACTGAAGTATTACACTAAAAGATATTAAGCCTGGAACAAGGGCTGGGAGCTTAAAGCAACATTCCATGAAGAATATAGAAACTTTGTCCCCTTGAGCAGGTATTGATTAACTCTTCTCATTACCTCAGTAATCTGTACCTGGCACAGTCTGCCTTTCTCTTGCAAATGAGTTATTATTTTAAGAAGCCAAGTCTCAAAATAGAAAATAATGGTCTGAAGCTGACTGCAAGTCAGCTGGACCTTGAGCCTCCCTTGAATTACAAAGCGTATATAATATAAGAATGGGCTTTGCTAAGGGATGCTCACCGAGTAGAAACAGGATTGGGGGAAGAAGCCCAAAAGGGCTCTTATTTGTTCAACACCACGTGACCACCACCATGAGCCTTTTTGACAGTGCTCTTTGTTTTGTTTACCCCCTAGTCTTTGTGTGAAAAAGTGATGAAAAACAAGCTACAGTAAATCCATGTTACCTAGTTTCAATCAACAAGTATGTAAGGACAGAAATACTTACTCTTTCATAGCAATAGTGTTGTGCCAGAAGCAGAAGAAATTACTCCCATCTATCTTTTGGGCAAGGTAAAGACATTATCATTCCAACACAGCAGCATGAGAGCAAACACTCCTCTAAACATGTTCTTTAATCTTCTTGGAGGGAAAGGTTTCATCTGTTTATGACACTGCTCTCACCTGGGGGAAAAAATTGCATATCTTACTTCACTCTTTTGAGAAAACTAAATAAGGAAGATAACACTTTATGAGAAAGTTTCACAAAACTAGTAGCATGAAATTATAGCAAAGGATATTGCTTTAACATAACATCACTCAGAAAGATAACACAAAAACCAAAGATTAGGAAAAAAAATAAAGTTTTATTTTACAAGTATAAAAAACAATGCTTAAAAATCAAAATCCTAGAAGATACTCTGGAAAACCTGGCTTCTGAAGCAGAAGACTTCTCTGTGACAACTCCCAAACAATGTTAAAGCTCCTGAAAATTCTGCATTCAATAAACAAAGATATGATCCAGCTGAAGTAACCCTTTTTGATGGCTCTTTAAACCCTATAATCTGGGAATTATCTGACCAGTCTCTGAAAGAATGTGTTGTGGCATTCTGTGGCTACAGAGCAAAAGGGTTGGCATGAATTGTAATGTCTTTAATGCGAACATCATTAAGAGGTCGATAGGTTTTCTCATTCACAGGCAGCTTCTCCAGCTCATCCAGGGTCTCCAAGCCATCAATAACTCTGTAAGAAAAACACGAGTGCTGGAAATTGCCTTCTAATAATGATTTAACCTTCACAGTTATCCCAAAACACTTTACAGTCAAGTATCACAAGGCAAGGACTTTGCAAGCATATGATTACAAAATAAGACAACCAAAACATGTTACGTTTTGACTTACACACAATATGTTATGTGGCAAATAATGTATTTTGAAAGAAATATTAAGCATCCATGACAGACTCTGAGAAGAAGTTCAAGCATTTGCACGTGCCCTGAAATACTCAGATCCCTCACACACTCTGACAGAGGCATGCAGTTGAGTCACTTACTTTCCAAACACTGTGTACTTCATGTCCAGGTGTGGCTGTTTGCCATAAGTGATGAAGAACTGTGATCCATTGGTGTTGGGACCATTGTTTGCCATGGAAACTACCCCACGGACACTGTGCTGAAAAAGGGAAAAACCTCAGCATGAATGCATATCTGTGAAACCAGAACTAACCTGAGCAAAGTGCTCTATGACTTAGAGCTCTTCCTCAATACCATCATTAAGAACAAATCTTGGTTGCTAATATATTCTATCACAATCAGTAATTAGCTCCTCAGAATGGCTCTTACAGTGAAAAATTGCTTCTTTGCCTTCAGTGCATTAAAAATGCTGTCAGAAATTCTTTATACTTCTGTTTTCTGTGATGAAAATCCTCAAACCTTACTTGCCAAGCACAGAAATGCCTGTTCCTATTTTAATAATAAGCTATTGTTCTCTAACCAAGAGAAAATTATTGTAGAGAAAATTCAAATTAAAACATAAGTGCATATTGAGAACACAGAAATACCTTTAGATATTCACTGAATTCATCTTCAAACTTCTTGCCCCAGATGCTGTTACCTCCTTTCCCAGTGCCTGACAAAGAAGCATCACAGTAGAAGTTACTGGATTTTCAGACTGAAAAATCCAGAAATTATGTTCTGTTACAGCATTTTACAACAAAGATCCTAGACAGCCTGCAATTAGTTTAAGGCAGGCTCTTGGCACTGCAATGAGACATAACTCTATATAAGGAACCTATTAAGTAGCAGAACAAAGCACTGACATATCCTCAAATTAAATTCAGTATGAGTATGAACAGACACAGCTGAATCAGCTTTTCTCCCAAAAGCTGACACTGTCTGGGACATCTTCTCCAAATGTTTTACACTCAGCCTTTCAGGCAGAAACCACACAAAGCACAGTAGCACCTGCTTCTAATTTAGTCAACACAGAACCATCATATTTAGTGGAAACAGCTGGTAAAACTCAAGCTTGTAGAATGCATGATTACTTAAAACTGGGGTAACACCTGCACTTCTGTAAGCCCACCACAAAAAATAATCTCATTGTAAAAGCTCTTATCGATAATACAATAACTCTTATATTTTTTCTTTACTTACATTTTGGTTTTAATACCCATAATTCCTTTTTATTTCCTTACATTTTATTTTTATGTACATTTTTTCCACAGAAAGACCCAGACAGAAGAATTTACCTAATGGATCCCCTGTCTGAACCATGAAGCCCTTTATATTTCGGTGAAATACGCATCCATTGTAGTAGTTACTAGCACAAAGAGCCAGGAAATTCTACAAAAATCAAACAAACCATATTAACAAACAACTTAAAAATAGTATTATCTTACTGAAATGACAGCATTGGCAAGACCAATGCTTTTACCTCTGCTTAGCTTTGTGACCATGCTAATTCCACAGAGTAGTGCCACAGAGTAGTCATAAACAAATCATAGCTAATAAACTCCTTTGACAGTGTCACACACAAAGAATAAAAAGCTTTCAGTGCAAGGCTGTCTGACTTGAAGAACAAACAAGAAGCCTAAGATATGCTCTCAAGTATCATGTCCATTCAACAATTTTATTTGGCACATGTAATTTTGTAATCAATACCTTAATGCCTCAGCTTTTTCATTAAAATAAATGAAATTTATTTCAATTTCAGTTTATTGCAAAAATTCAAAACTGGGTTCCCTGACAAACTGTGAGTGAGTCTCACTCTTTCAAACTAAAATCAAGTCTGTGAGGGTATGAATAAACCCATGGAAATTTGGGAATCCCACACTAGGTGCTGTATTTCCCCTGAAAAGCAAAGGACACTGTGGGAGATGCTGGAACTTCAAAACAAGCACCCCTTAACTAAACCTTATCAAATGAGAAACAGGCATGAAACTCCAGGCAGTATGACAGAGTGCACAAGTTCTAGGAGTGGAACAGACACTGCACCAGCTTAAAATGTTGATATTCCATTACGTGAAAAGGTGAAATTGCAAAAGCCACTTGACCTATTTCTACTGCTTTGTTTCACCACCAGGCAATTCTACTCCAGGTATGTGACTTACTTCACAAGTCTTTGGAGTACGCTCACAGAATAGTTCAATTTTAATATCTCCCACATCAGTATGCAGCGTGACAGCCTGAGCAAAATGCAGAAAACAATAATTAAATCAGCAATAAAATACTAATAGATACTGTTTTATTTCCCAGCCTCATCAAGAACATAAGCAAGTTTGCACTACATATAACCACTGTTTCAACATTTGGCCTTAAGCAAAGCTACTGTCACAACCAATCCACATTTCCAGTAAAATCACCAGAAAGCACTCGGTTTCATTTAGTTTCAGGACAAATCAAGTTTGCCATGGTAATGCAGTAGCTGTTGCATGCTGTTACACTCCAGAAATACATTATTCATTTGCAAACAGGACCTACTCAGTCACTTGAAAGTAAAGGTGAAGAATCAAGATTGAATCTATTTTGGATGGTGCACACACCTACCTCACTGCTTTACACAACTAGAGGAGCAACTGATGCCTGCAGCCTTTTGATTGATAAGGCTAGTTCTGAATTCCAGCATATATAATGCCTTCACAGACAAGTAAATCTACAAATTAACTTACTTTTCTTAAGAATTTATAAGTTACCTTCATAAAATTTAAAACCAGTTACCCAGTGACCTAAGCAAATTTATCTCTACAGGCCATATATATCACAGTGCTTCTATGGAAAGTGCTAAATGATGCAAAAACAATTACTGTGGGGATAACCCTACAGTAAAACTAATCAAAATCAGCATCATGTTGATACTGGCATACTGCTCCAAAAGTATACAAGTAAAGGAGACAGCTGTCCACAATGTTCATGAAGATGCTATAGAAGGTGTATAATTAGCTTAAGACATATATAGTCTTACCTCTATTTCTCGAATTGCTAAACTTTTAAAAGCCTGTGAGTGCAGAGGTTTACATATGCTGAAGCAGAGGTATGTTCTTGCAACTAGACTAATGCTTCTGTGGAAAAAGAAACCAAACTAGATGATCAAATACATGCCAAAGTAGCATTAAAATCTGAGATCTCTAAAGTGAAAGCATAATTAGGTTTTAGACTGATGTAAATCAACATGTTTTCCTGTTCACAGTATCTTTTTATAGGTTTGAAATGAAAACCCTGAACTTTTCATGACAAATTCCTTACAGCATCAGAGTAAAACATGTAACCCTTTGAGATGGAGAGCAGCTATTCGCTTTCCAAAAGATGACCATTTCAGAAACCATATAAAATGTCCTTTTATTCTTACCATGTCTCCCTATCAAAATCTGAGGTAGCCTTCTATACAGCAATTTCCTGTAAACATAACATAAGAAGTTTGGTTTTTTTCCTGCCAACCCACATTTGGTTTTGATTCTAATTATCAAAATCTGAGGTAGCCTTCTACACAGCAATTTCCTGTAAACATAAGAAGTTTGGTTTTTTTCCTGCCAACCCACATTTGGTTTTGATTCTAAAATATCCGTTAGTTACATGCTTTTACACCACACAGTTCTACGTATGGTCCCATGCCAGTGACTGTGGCTAAATTTTGTATTTTAAGCAACTACACAGCATATAAAGAATGAAAAATTACTAGAATAGCACCACTTACAGAACAGGGAAGAGGGAAAAACCCACTCTTTCCTAGGATGAAAATTTATGTTAAGCCATCAGTTTTTGCAAATATTATGGCAGGTGGCAGAACAGTAGATGGCAGAAATTCACAGGCCAGTACCTAACAGAAGTGTGATTTGGGAGCAAGTCATGACAGCTGTGAGTGCCTGCAACAGACAAGTACCTACACCCAATCAGACTTTTTAAATCTTTGTAATACTTTCAAATGAAGTGTTTAGAATGCCGACAATAAAACCCGGCTGTGTAGAAGCCGAAAGATTTACGCGGTAATGGCTCCTCTATACACCCGCCCTCGCCGGGGCAGCCCCGGCCCCGTGTCCCCACCTGCCCGCGGCTCCCCCTCACACACAGCAGCCGGAGCTACCGCTCCCTCCCTGCCCCAGGTACCGCCACCGAAACACCGCGCACAGAACAGGCGGGCTCCTCCACCGCCCGGAGAATGCCTTAACCTGCCGGGGCCGATGGAGACCCAGCCCCGCCGGGGAGAAGCGGCTCCTCTCCCGCGGGCCGCAGCTCGCTCCCGGCGCACCGGAGGGGCCGCCCCAGCCGCGCCGAGCGCGGCGGAAGCGGCGGGGCCGAGCGCAGGTCCCGCCCCGCAGCGTCGGCCCTGCTCCGGCGGGAGGTGAGCGCCGTGCCGGCCCGGCCGTGCCCCGCGGCCGCCGAGGAGCGAACGCCTGTGGGGCCGGGCTCTGCGGGTCGGGTGTGCCGCGGGAAGGCGATGGAGCTTGAGCTCCGCGCGTTTGGTGCAGGGCAGCGTGGGGCGGGACCGCGGGAGCCCGGGGAGGGGAGAGCGGTCGGTACCGGGCGGTGCCGGGGGTGCTGCTTGGGCGGTGCGTTCCCGAGGCTCACGGCGGCCTGTGTTTGCCCCGCACAGGTCCCCGCATGCCGCTGCTCCGCCCGCCTCTCCTCCGCGTCCGTGCCTTGGGCCGCCCGCCTGTACGCGCCCTCATGAACCTCCGGGAGCTCGTCTCTGCCCTGAACGACTTCGCATCCCCCGCTCTGGCTGAAAGCTGGGACAATGTGGGATTACTGGTGGAACCAAGTCCTCCCCACACTGTGAACACCCTTTTCCTCACTAACGACCTCACTGAGGAGGTGATGGAAGAGGCAGTGCAGAAGAAAGCAGACCTCGTTCTTTCTTACCACCCTCCTATATTCGCACCGCTCAAGCGAGTAACGTGGAAAACCTGGAAGGAACGGCTGGTGGTCCGAGCCTTGGAGAACAGAATCGGGATTTATTCTCCACATACGGCGTACGATGCCATACCTCATGGAGTTAATAACTGGCTAACAAAGGGACTCGGTGAGGTTCTATTAAGAACAAACAAAATTGTTAAAGATACATGCTATTTTAGGTGGGATCTTTCATCATTTGCCTTCCAGCTTTTACAGGTGTGATTTGAGGACTGGTTTTCTTTTTCCTAATATTTTTTATGGTACTGTAACCTTAAATACATTTTAGGATATTTATCTTGGTGGTGTATACTGGATAACAAACACAAGAGGATATTTTCACATGCATGACTGTACTATTGGATGTATCTGGAACTGGTGGAACGTATATATTGTCCACTGTGGTTGTAATGATACCACTGACTTTAAATCACCACCTTTAATTTATAAAGTACGAGATCTCAATGTTTGCAAAGTATTTAAATTATGTGAAATTATTTTAGATTTTTATCCTGTATTGTGGCTCACAGATTACAATAGCTGTGTATTTTCCAGCCTGTCATATAAACTAGGAACTCCTTTTTGGTTTTGTACAATCCTTAGGATAAAACTGACAGCATTAAGAATGGCAAATAATACATATTCATCAGCTTCTTTGGACTTAAAATAGACTGTGCCTAATGGAGACAGGAGAATGAAAAGCCCTCAGTTCTGGTCAGGAAAAAAGGATTTGAGTGCAAAATTTGCATCTTTGTGCCACATCTCTTAAAGATGTGTGCTAAAACAGTGTTAGGATACTTACCCTGCTTTATAAACCAGCGATCTTTTATTGTTTTCTCAGGCACCTGTACTTCTGTCCCACTACATCCATCAACTGCACCAAGCTCTCCAGCTGAGGGCACTCACCGGGTAGAATTCTGTGCAGATGCTGAGCATCTGGATGCAGTGCTGTCCAAAATCAAAGACATCCCAGAGATCTCTTGTCTCACTACTCTCCCAGTCAGGTATCTGCTCCACTCTCTAATGTTGTATTCTTCCTGTTGTTTGAAACAATAAGTTGCTGTAATTGTATTTTACTGTTCTAATGTACTTTGCATTGCTGCTGTATTTTCCAGCAACAGAACAAGAAACTTAAGGAATAATTGTCCCTTTCTGGGCAATCTATGTCATGCTGAATGGTAATAGCAACTCAAGTCTAGCATCACATAGATTAGGGGTGTTAAAGAAGTATTAACAGGAAATTTGATGAGGACAGTTGAGTTAAATTCCCATATTTGTTTCTTCCAAGACAAGTCTAGCCTTGAAATTTCAATGCTGCCTTTTTTTCCTTTCTCAGCAGTTGAATAGACACTGGGATAAAATAATAATAATTATAATGCCAAAATTAATCATTATAATGCTGTAATATAATAATTACAATCCTGAAATTTTATCTAGCTTCTTAACAAGCACCAGGCCTGTCTTTCCTCAGGGTTGAAGGTGAGGAACAAACACGAGTCAGTCTGAACTGCTCTCAGAAAGCACTGCTGGAGGTGGTGGCATTATTGTCCCAGAACAGCCTTCTTTGTCACAAGACTGAGATTCTCTTACTACAGAAGGTAACAAAATCACAAAATTACTTCCTGTGAATGTATTACTTGTGTGAGCTGAGTACCTTAAACACTGAAATGCAGTAGTCAGTGGCATCACAGCTTTCCAGTGCTACCTCAGTGCTCTGAAGTACTGGCATATGGGAATTTGAAGCCAAAGCTTCAAAAGCTTCAGCTTCAAAGCAATGAAAGTATCTATGTGGCCTGTACTAATTCTTAAATCAGTTCCAGTAGCTGGTGTAGTTCATATGTTACATTTAAGAACATCACATCTTTGTAAAGTTCAGTGTTGTTCCTGAAAGCCCAATATACTCATCTTGTTACCGTGTGCTCAAGCTTTCTCACAGTAATTTTAATTTTTTTTCAGCCTCTTCTTCCCCCAAGCCCAATATACTCATCCTGTTACCGTGTGGTCAACAATGCAAGCATCTGGAGTCAGCTTTCTCACAGTAATTTTAATTTTTTTTCAGCCTCTTCTTCCCCACACTGGGATGGGACGCCTGTGCACCCTGAGCGAGCCGGTCTCCTTGTCGGACACCATCGAACGTATCAAAGGGCACCTGCAGCTCCCCCACGTCCGCGTGGCCGTGGGAGCGGGCAGGACACTCGGTAAACGGGCCCGCGAGCCAGGCTGCCTGCTAGGACTGCCACTGCAGCAACACAGGCAGCAGGAGTGTGTGCATGACAGTGGGAAACACTGCTGTCTTCACCAGCTTCAATGCCAAGAACCAGGAAGCGCTGTTAAGAAACAGCACCTTAGAATTTACAGTCATATGAAAAGAATCTCATCTGTATTTCAATGGGATTCTGTATTATGCTGGTTGATGTGGTGAAGGACAGTACAAGTTGAATGAAAGATACCATTTTTTGTAATTTGTATAAAGACTAAATTTTTCCCTACCCAGGATATCAGGCACAAAGGTGTACTGTTTGATTGTATGATCCCTTTTGTGGTTGAATGTTAAAATTGGGAGCACTTTAAGAGTAAGACACTTTATGGTATCATTATGAACACAGAAGGAACGTGAACTAGCTCAGACAGTGTGGTCATTAGTAAGATGTGGGGTAAACATCCTCTTATCCCAGCTGTCTGTCCTACAGTCCAAGGACCACAGCTGGTAGAATTTGTGAGAAAGAGTAAATTTGTTGTTCTTTGTAATTTAGGAGGTACAAATCTCATTAGACTGACAATTGCACTAAAAAATCCCTGAACTACTTCAAAGCCCTTTCTATGGTGTGGTCCGGCTCCACTTAAATCACCAGTGATTGCAAGGCATCATACTGTAAAACCTTAACAGATTTTGAAAACTCCCTGTATTGTGTGTCCCCTCTCCTGAGTGATTGTAATATATATGAAAAATTAAAATTCATGTCACTGCTAATTCCAAGTTATTACATCTATGACAATCACAGCAAATGGACATTTTTATTGGCATGGAGCAGCTTTCAGCTTGTATTAAGACTGGCCTTCTGAGAGCTGAAAGTTAGGAACCACTATATCTCAGAGGCCAAGTGCTGCCTTAGTGGCATCATTAGTTTGAAAACTAATGGTGGTTGAACAAAAGAATCCTGCAAAGAGTAGTGGCCTATTAAAGACTTCAGAAACCTAACTAATACATCACTAGGAGAAAGGTCACCAGCAGCCAGCCTCTGCTGGAGTTTTCTGCAAAGTGTCCTGCCTCTTGGAAAAAATCTACCTATCACAGAGGATTTTGCTGTATTGTCAGAGGTGTTACAGGCCCATGACTCTTTCAAATTGACAGATGTGTCTCTTCCTCCAACTAATTTACATGGACTCTAAAATCAAGGTAGTACTTAACTGAAACAATTCCTAGCAATACACACGTGAGGGCTCATCAAAGGGGAAGAAGTTTAACTGTGGCATTGTATCCTGCAGAATCACCAGTGAAGAAAGTTGCTCTGTGTGCTGGTTCTGGGAGCAGTGTCCTGAAGGGAACAGAAGCTGACCTCTATCTCACAGGTAACAGACTGCTGTTTCATTATTTTTGTAAAAATAGCCATTAGAGAAAAAAACAAACCCCAGCAAAAAATAAGAGGGCTGACTGGCTGTTGAAAGATTTGACTACAAAGAACTACCTGTTATTTATAATTGAGAAACAATTCGTTATTGGAATGACAAACTAACATTAAAGTAGAACTTATGTGGATCAATTGGCAGTGTGGCACAGTGAAAGATACTTGAATTAAAACATTGCTTTACAGCATTTATTTCAACAACAAAAATCAGTGCTGATGGCAGTAAGTTCCATCTTTTGGTGTGTTTCTCCTTTGGCAACATATATTTCCTCTATTCCTTACAGAATTCCCTAATGCAAAACATTATATAATGTAGTCTACAGAACCTTCCAAAGAAACTCCATAGTGTGTCTAGCCAAAGGGACACTTAGTCCATTATTCTCTCTCCCAGCACTGGGACAGCTATTCCCCATGGCTCAGTAATGTGAAGGCTGCCTTGCATTCTGTAGGAATTGCTGCCCCTTCTCCCATTATGCGTAGCCCTGCAGAGCTGACCTAGAACTGCTTTCCTTCATCCTCTTCCAGACCACTCTAAGCATTTTTATTTTCTGCCCAAATGGGCAGAATTTACAACTACTCAAAGATGGCGAGGAATTTCTGTGGTTTGACTCAGCTGCATACAGGGCTATCAGCTGAGTCTTTCAAAGGACCCTGGAGCAGGAGTGTTCCACTTTCCTACTGAGCAGGTGGTGTTGCATTTCTGCTTATGGCCTATATTCCATTACATCACCACATCTTTTAGCTGAGATGCTCCATACATTGCAGAGACCTGGTTACCTGAACTGCACCATTTGTGATCTCCATGACACTTCTTTCTCAAAATGGCAGGAGAGATGTCCCACCATGACGTGCTGGATGCAGTTGCCAATGGGATAAGTGTTATTCTGTGTGAGCACAGTAACACCGAGCGAGGCTTCCTGTCAGAGCTGCGTGACGCACTCGCCATCCACCTACAGAACAAAGTCAACATCATTGTGTCTGAGAAAGACAGAGATCCTCTCCAGGTGGCATAGGGGGAAAAACTGGAGAGAGAGAGAAAATTAGTCAATAGTGTTACCTTGCACAGACCTATCCAATTGCGGAGCTAATGAAGGTGCTTTCAGTTGGTCCAGTACAGAATGCTTGTACTATATGGTCCCTCAAAGTCTGGGGTATATTTTGTCATGTCAGAAAAATAAATGTTTGTTTTGGAATACCAAAGGTTCATTTACTTGATTACTGGACTGTACTTGGAAAAAATTTACTGTTACTGCTTAATGTTATTAGTTACAGTTGATGACCATGATACTCCAGGATTGATTTGGGTAAAATATATAAAACCTGACTTACCTCCAGATTTAAGCTTAGGCAGCAGTTCTACCCTACTACAGTTATGTCAAATCATGTCAGTGCAAGCCACTGATACTTTACCTAATAAATTTCAGAAATAGTAGTTAATGAATGGATGGAGATTAACAGTTGTACTAAGGCGCCACTCAGCTGCAAACAAACACAGAACACAAAGCAAGTTGTTGGTACTAATATTCAATTACACAATCTACCACTAATGCAGCTTTAAGGATTTTCAAAAGAGGGATTCTCAATTTAAAAAAGCTTTGTAAGGTTGAAACTCAATTCCTTAAAGCTGTAAATTCATGTGCCTTTGTTATTTTCTTTTAAATAACAGTTTCTGTAACTGTGGCTTTTAATTACAGGATTACTAAAACTGAACAAGTAGTATTTTCACCACTGATAATGAGTTTCATTTTCCAAGCTAGTTTTTTTCTGTTGGGATTTTTTTTTTAAGAAAAAATAAATCTCACAGTTGTATACCCTACCATCTCTGGATGGTAAATATAATTTAATTAGAAATTTGTAAAGATGTTAGCTCTATCCTTTTAAGTTAATAAAAGCAGCTCATCAAGCAATGTCTCCATCTAATAATTGCATGTCTTGTTCCACTTAAATGTATTTAAGTGGAAAGAGATGATTGGTTTATCTGAAGCTACCAAGCTATAAAAAGGTCATCATTCTTACCAACACCATGAAGGCACCTCAATATGCTGAGAAGTGAGAAGGAATTTCTTCTATCCCAAGGAAAGGGAAAGGACCTGTATGAAGAATCAATCTGACGGGGGCAGATAGATGCTCTAGGTTTCTACTACACAATCAGGCCATACATCTCTCTTGCTTCTGTCAGTGAGGGGCAGATAAGGTACTATTGCTCCATGGGATGTTTTGGTTCTCTTTAGAAGCCATATACTGGTATTAAAAGGCAGGCAAACGGTTCTTGATTTTGATGTAAGAAACAATGTAAAATATTTCTACTCGGTAATTTGAAATCTTCTGCATGGATATTTGACATAATAATGAAAATGAGGCCTTTGCACAACAGCCACAAGGATTTCCATCTTCCTGTAACATAAAAAGATTGTGAAAGACAAGACAAACTAATGAAAATTAATAAAGTACTTTATTTGATTGATTTGAACTATTACAACAATGAGCTGTAACACAGCTACCAAATATTAAGCATAGAGAGTCCCTGAAGTCTGGCTGGCAGACTACAGATGATGGAACTATACAGATTCCTCCCACATAACTGAGAAAAAAAGAATTGAAGATGTCAAACTTCAGCAGTCTCCCAGCCTCTAAGAGCTGAAAAAAAAGGGAGAGCTTCTAAGTGGCATTTAAGGCCTCCTCCAGGATCAGTGGGCACTCCTGATGTAAAAAATATAAATATACAATCAAGCTCTAAAAAAATAAACAAAAAAGCTTCACAGCCTCCTCATATTCCTGGATTGCACCTTGGAAAGTAGCAGGCAATAACATGAGTCCATCATAATTTTGATTATCTAAATCTTATAAAAGGATATTGGTTTGGGACAAGTCCTTCAGTTTTATTGCCAGAATTTACTAAGTTACCTGCAACATCCCAAACACACTCATATTCTCCTTTCCTCATGCAGTCAAGGCAGCTCTTGTAGCATTATAGATCTTGTCTTCATACACTGGAAGCTAGTTTTGTCTAATGGTAGAGGAGTACTGGACAGCACTCAGTTGAGAAAATTTGCACCACTAGTACAAACTAAAGCTCTTGACCATCTTGTGATTTGCACTTCCCAAGTAAATTGCTCCAATAAAACCTTCAAGTCTACTGAGGTAGAGAGCAGAAGGCACAATCTCACCAAGTTTGTTTTTCTGGCTGTGAGGTTGCATGCACAGATAGGAAGAAGGCATTGTCTGAGCTAAGAGACAAAGCAGACAAACCCAACTAGAGCGCAAGAGAGGCCTTGCTTACAGAAGTCATCATTCCAAACTACCTGAGGTAGTTGAACAATGAGCAAGATTCATTAGAATTATTACTTATCAGTGCAGCAGCTGTGAGGCTGGAGAAAGAGATCTGAGCAGAGGCCCCTCTCCAGCAGCCATTGAGAGCAGTTGCTGTAGACACTGAGGACACAGACGTTACACATCTTCATTCTCTTTCTCTAAGAAGTCGGTCAAGGTACTGTCATCGACAGGAATTAGTAAGTATTCCACACCATCAGCTCCCTGAGAACAGACATGCACAGACATTGTCAACACCAGTGTACAGTGCCAGGCAAGCCACCAGACAGCACTGCAATGCTAGCATTTATCTGCAGTCTGGATTAGAGCTAGACAGCATTCTGAACAATACATTATTGAAAACATGGAATATGTCACTGGAGCAACACAGGAAATACACAAATACTGAGAAAAGTCACTAAATGAGAAATCTGCTGGTGGGTTATGCTTGTCTGACACTACAAAGCTCTCGACACTGTGTTCCTATATCTTGTACTGCTATACTGCCTCATTATTATGACAAATCTGCATTCCTTCCTTTTAGAAATACAGGTAATACTATTGGAAGCAGATTGGCAGGCTCCATAGTCTGCTACTTCTCACAGCCTTCAAAAAGAAGACGCAGGTTGCTGAATAACCAAAGCACACTGCATTTCTATAATCCTCTATCCATGTAAAGGGTGTTGACAAATTGGAGGCATGGAAATAGCTGCAATTACAGAATTTCAGCCCTTTTCCAGTTCCTACGTGCTTAAAACAATACAGCAAGTAAGCATCCTTGTTATTCAAAGTGGCTGAATAGAATTCTTCCCTGGACTCACCCGCTTGGTCCGGATCAGCTTGTGGTCCCTGAATTCTGTCAGCTGTGCCCTGAGTGTCAAGTCACTGTTCACAAGGAAAGCCTCCCGACACTGCTGGTAAAAGTCTTGGAAAGACATCCCTGGAGACAGAAAAAGGCAAGAACAAGAAACTGAAGTAGTAAGATTGTCAGATTTTTCCAGGTCTAACACTACATGTCCACCTGAAAATCTTGCTTTGGCTTAGACCAGAGTGGCTACAGTATCATCACCTCTTGGAAGTATACAGCTAAGGTAATACTTCAGTAATTAATGGACAGCTGAATTAGCATTTGAGTCAGCCTGCTGCCTAATGGAATTTTAATAGCACTTTAAATGCACTTTTACAATCGTTAATTTCTCTTAATTTCCAACTCCTCTATCTTGCTTCCTTTACCATTAAAATGTCATTCATATCCACTGCAACACCTATTACAAACAGTGACAGAATATTCCACATGTACCCTAGAAAGCAGGGGTACGTCAGAAGCCATTTATATAGGACATTTAAGTGCAAGTTATACACATTCAGTCTTCATTTTAATTTTTTTTTACTCCACAGTCCCCCATCAATGGTCTCAGCCATGTCTAAGCATGTAAAAGGCAGTCCTTCAGAACCAGCCAGTCTATTGATTTCCTGTCTGATTCTGACACAGTGCCACTAGAAAGACAGTGAGCCTCAATGAGCCAACTGTTTGAGCACTTCTGTTGCTGAACATGTAACCTGCATACCAAAACCCAGGGCTGCTGTGAACAGCAACACTCCAAACAAATGAGAAAAGGTGGGTACTTACCTGGATAAGATGGATTGTCCTTTTTCTCCAGCTGGTGCTGAGCAAGCAGTCTGAATATTCCTCTAAGTGAAAGGAGGAAAGGGGAAAATCAAAATAATAATAATAATTTAAAAACAGTCCAAAACTCCCACAATTAGAAAATATTAACTAATTTTGCCTTATGCACAAAGACCTGTTTGTGAATCTCACCACACTGGACAAGGCTGGCTATCCCAATGCTGCTCATTTAAAGTAGCCAATCAGCTGGAACCCAGGTCCTACCATCTTGGTCTGGAACACTATTATCAGAAAACAGATTGCAAGGACTGTAAATAAGTCCTTGGTAAGTGTTACTGTGAAGTGTAACAGTATCTTACCTGGCATTGAGAGTGAGGCTATGCAGGACATGCATTAGAGAGCTCAAAGCCAAAGATCCAGACTGTTGTACTAAAAGCGAGTTCTCATAAGATGTTTCTTCCACGTAAGGATTAAATGTGGTTGTCTCATACCAAAGCCAGTTAAAGAGGCTCAGCTTTGCCTGATCCCACACTAGACAGAGAGAACAGAAAGAGCAGAAAAAACCAGGAGATTTATGTTTTCTAAGGCGTTAAACAAGCAATATTAAAATGCACATAGTTCTGCTAGCATTGAGGAAACAATGTATACTTTTGAAATTCACATTACATACACCCAGATAACTGCAGTTCCAGTAAGATAAATTCTCAGCAACAAAACATTGCAGGCATCCCTTTTCCATAGATACATTGTAAATCCTTCCAGAGTCAGGAGTGTGCAAACAATTTCTGGCTGTAGCTGGAAGCTCAACCTAGAGGGGGGCTGAAATAGCTGAAACAAGACCCTTCTCAGAATGTGTGGAAATTCCTCCCTTGAATGGGGATACCCCTCAAGGTTACTCCTTCAGGCTGAGCTAAAGAGATCTGCCCAAGGTTGTTGGTATGGGTGAGTAACATCAATTTCTACTTGTATAGTTTTTGCTAGCTTTAATATAACTGCTTCAATATTGCTGTAGAAAGAGTGAACTATACTACTTGTTACAGCTACCTGTGCTGTGTAGTAAATAATTCTGATTAGGATCTTTTAGTCTAATCGTAACAGTAATCAATATAAGTAAGTAAGTAAGTTATTTAAGTATATTTGCTTTGCCATCCTTAATTTTGTGAGACAAAAGTTCAGTTACACCTCTATAATCCTTTGACATAAACCATCAACTAAGTCTGGTGCTAAGACTGGGTCCAGCCACACCCTAGATCCTGTCTAAGAAGGAGTTTAGAAAGGAAGGGGGTCCTTTCTGCACCTCCTGCTTCAACAGGAGGGCTTCTCTAATAAACTTTGTCTGAAGCTCCCATTCTGCCCACAAAACTGACTGATAAAAGAAAATTGTTTAGATGCAATGACAGACATAACATCCAATCCCCAGTTCAGTAAGTTCCTAAAATCAAATGGGTGCCAAAAGCTTGGAGTCTATTTGTATATTATGCTTAGCGGTATTTCTCAGTATCTTTACAGTTTTGGTTCAGCACAGCCACACTCCCAAACATCATACATCAACAGATCTGTTCTACACATCAACAGTAATACATACTAAGTTATAGTAATACACAGTAAGCAACACATGAGCTTATGAAACATGCTTAGCATCCCCAAAGCAAAACAAGATCCTTCTCTTGGCTAGATCATGCCCAGGAGAACTCACTGAGAGGAGCATTGATGTGATCGATAGAGGCAATGAGGTAAATGCTAGGCAGGGAGGATAACTGTGCAAGGATCTGCTGACTTCTTTCTCCTCTCAACATCTGGCTGTCCAGGTTATGAATGAGGACATAAAGCTCTAAAGATGAATCTGCAAGGTCAGAAAAAAACAGCAGAGAACCAATCAAAGACACTGCACACAAGCTGGTTTCCCATTCCCTGTGCAGTGTAGCACAAGTGTATCCCACCACTCTCCATACACATCACTCCAATATTGCTTTCCTTGTACAACGTAGTTTGAAGCTATACTGGGTGTTTCTGAGCATCTAAAAGGGTTTTTCTCAATTCACTGTCATCACAGCTACAGGGTTGGTTTTTTTCAGTTTAAGCTTTTCTGTTACAATCCACTTTCCACTTGCTCACAATTCTGCCAGGAATTGCCCCTTTAGCTGTGTTTCTTTTGCAATTGAAGGTCATTGAAATATATTTTAGAATGGAAGACTAAGCAGTTTTTTCAGCTGCTTTTGATTTACATGACTAGGATCTTTAAGCTTCTCCTCACAGTAAAAATGCATTTTCTATTTAAGGTTGTATCCAAAGCATCATAACTTCATTGAAAATTTTAACAAGTTCTGAAAAAAAAGTTAGAGACCTAGCTCTATAATAATGCAAATGGTAGATGTTAAAATTTTCAGCTAGCTGCTGTACTTATCCCTAGGAACAACTGTCATAGACAGGTAGAAGAATTATAAAAGAAAGGCCTCAAAGTCAGGCCTGCTCTGTTAAATTAACAGGTCATTTCTTCTAAGTGCAGCTAAGTAATCTGCAAGTTCCCATGCGAAAACAATCTTGGTATGAGAGCTCGTCAACACAAGAACATATTCTTGGGTGAAAAACAACTAGCACCTGCATAAATAACAAGATCTGTCTCATGAGAATCAGAGGAAAAAATATGTAAACTAGCTAAAATACAGAAGTTAGATAGATATGCAAAATACCATGCACCGACCAATGAACTAAGTGTGAATGTATTGCCCACCAGATCTGGCACAGGGCCTTCTGGTAATCCTATAAAATATGACCTATACAATAAAGATTTGGTTTTTCCTGCATGAAGAAAATGGAGTCTTGTCTGATTTATTCCAATAAACAACCATTTCCTGAGTCCAGAAACAATTCTAGAACTGGAACCAGTTTTTGTGCAAATTCATACATATTTGCCTGCCGATGGAAATCAGTCAGATCAGCTATAGCAGACTGCAAGACTGACTTACATACATTCAGGTGGGAACTGCTGTTAGCCTGCCTTTTTCACTTGGTCCCACCAGAAATACTCATAAGGTAATGACGAAGAACAGAATGTAAACACTGAAACACCAATGCCATGCACCATTAGGATTCCATGGCTATCTGTGGATGAATATACAAGCAGTATGACAGACATTCAGAAGCAATTCAGCAAGCATTGTGAGGCAATACCTGTTTCATTTTGCTTTTGAAACCAATTCTAACCTGCTTGTTTGACACACTGCTGTCCTGCTGTAAAACACTGACTGAGCTAACAGCTTACATGGGGTTGTTACACATGTATGTACACAGATAATCCTAGTGCATGCATGTTCTCATATATGTTGCATACATTACAAGCAAGAAAGTATACTAGCTACAATGCTAAGAAATTGTAAATGCCTGTATAAAAATTACAGGGGAAGAAAATGTCCAGGCTCTCTTAACAGTAAGTAGACTCTAATGTTTTTGTGCATAAAGTTAGTAATATTACCTTCTTTAAACCTTTTGGTAATGAATTCAAGTTGGTCAGGGGGGCTGCGGAAGGTTCCTATATGGTCCAAAACCTCCTCTGTGATGGAGTTGAGAATCTGAAAAAGAAAACAGGGGTTCCTTATGAAGGGTTCTGACACTGAAATGCAGAAAATCTGAAACTGAGTCCTTGGCTGCCTTTTGAGAGATAATCTGATTATTACCATAAAATTCCTAAAACAGTGAACGTAAACAAAAAAATTATATCCCTTCTCAAAACAGTGACATAAAACAAGGCTTTAGAATGATGAATATCTATTAATGACAAATTCCTGCAATTCCTTGGAAAATGTATGGGATCATTTCTTCAAGGTATTAGAAGAGAGAGGAAGTGCTCTACATTCAGAATTTGTTGCTATAGGGTGCAGCAGGTTTCCTTAACATTTTACACTGAAAGACTCTAGAGGTATCTGTAACACAGGATGATTATATAAATCCATAAGCTTTTCCCACACTTACAGATTTCACAGTGATGCTGGGGAAGTATCCATTAACCACTAGGTGAACAGAATCCTGGAGCAAGGAGGTACGAAACTTCTCCAACAGATCACGCTTTGAGCCCAGTCCATAAAGCACAATATTGAAACCCAAGCTGCAGCAAAGTGAGCAAATACAAGGGATCAAAGAAGTTTTAGGTCCATACATTCATTAAGCAAAATGATCCATTGCAATCTTGGTTTTAAAAATTTCATATTTTGTCAACTCCAGGCTTACCTTAAGCTTACAGCTGATAAACAAGGTTAGCTACAAAGAATCTGAAACCTGGCATGTGCATCCTAGCAAAAGAATCATTTCAGCAGCCTAGAGGCTCACAAACCTAGTAAAACATGGATGGAAGAAAATGCTATTGACTAAGAACAGAATACTAGATCTACAACTTCAGGTAAGAAATGGTAATCAACACTCACATGCATCCCCTCACCAAGTACTTTTATTACATGTTTACTACAGGTCACAGTAATTACAAGAAAAAAAAGCAAACCTTCATACTGGTTTACCACTCTGATCCTCAGGCACAATTTCAAAGCATAATTACTCTATACTCATGTATATTTCTTATCCTGAGATTGTTCCACAGAAAAAGAGGCAGGAAAGCATAAAGACAGCATGGTATGGAATTGTAGAGACCTAGAAAAGCTGACTTTAGTTGCATCCCTCACCCTCTTTCAGGCTGCTCTATGATATGGGAAAAAACCCCTCTCCACCTTATCAGAAACACTGTCTGTTTCCAGGAATAAATATTGTCTAATAAGCACCCAATTTTTAATGAGCAGCCTTGGAAATTAATTTTTCTTGCCTGAGTAAAAATCCAAGTGGAATAATAGGTCTGTTGCTGCGCCTTCAAAGGAAGTTACTGACTCTAACTGTTGCCAGGATGGAAAAATCACTCTGAGTGAAGCCCACTGTCTTGTGTCCCTACAAAAGCGGTCTAAGGTGGGACCCTTTGAGCTCTCCATTATGGGGGACTGCTGCATATTCAAGTCCACTCTCTAACAACACTGCAAGCAGTGGTCCAGAGTGAGATCTTGTTGAGCTCTCAGTTCCCAGAAGGTAACTGACTGATAGTATGTCTCAAACACCAATAACCAGGTGGCTGTGAAGCCAACCAAGTGGTAACAGACAAGAATAATTGGTAATAACCAAGGACCACTGGTACTAACATGCTGTGAGAAAAAACAAATTTTGGCAGGAGAAGGGGGCCCAGGTGGAGACAGGGCAAAACCTTTCCATGAGAAAGAACAACAAAGTACAGTGCAAGCACAGGAATGACTGGCAGGAAGTGGACATGGGACTATAAGGTGGGACTGTGACTACCAAAGAGCCCCACTAATTAGCATAGAAAGTGACAAACCTGTCTTTGGGGCAGAGAGACACCTGTCCATAAAAAGACATCCCCCCTGCACAAGCTCAGGTGATGCCCCCCAGACCCTAGACATCTCATCAGCTGAACCAACACAGGAACACCATTCCTTCAGCTGTCTCAATGCTGGAGTGACAGCTGGTGATCTCTTTATGCTCTTTAATTCATCTCTCCTTGTTAAAATTAAGCTCTTTAGTTTCTCTTTTCCCTTCATCCTGCCCCTTTATCCAAAACCCAGTGCTGTGTGCCAATACAATAGGTCAAGGACTAACATACCGATTTCCATGATTTCCACACTTTCCATGAAAGTGTGTGATTTACTAATAAAACTCAATGATTTTTATGGACCCTCTGACTTCTGTCATTGCTTTTGACCAATAAGCATTTTTGAATCTTAAGCACTTCTTTACTTTCAGGTGTGGGTCATCCCAGGAATCACAATGCTTTGTTCAGGTTTGAGAAGCAGGAAAAGCATTATCTTGATCAGAAAGAAGAGTACCAGGTTACTCAAACAGCACTGGGCAAAGGTAAGGTGTTCAACAGCTGTCACTGCCTTCACTGTCATCAAGGGATCTGTTTCTTCTGCTCTACCACGTACATCTCGAACCATTTGCCCAGATCACCAAGTAACAGAACCTCTTGCAACTCTCCAACATTCAAAGCTGATGTCTTCTTCATACTCTCTGTCCTTCCCATGGATCACAGATTTCCTTATATCCCACTTCCTGTAAAAGCTTCCAAGGGGCTTTCTCATCACCAGTACTGCCTCCAGCCTCAGGGGCGGTGGTCTGCCTTCTTTAAGGTGCTTCAGAATCTCACAGGGCCTCTATAGTTCCATTTGCTTTCCTGAATGTTCACCCTTCTCCTTCTCATGAAGATACACACAAAGCCAAATAAAATTTACATTTCCAGTGTTTCCAAAAGCATTAGGGTTTTTTCATGCCCAGATCATTAGGTACCACGGGTGCTGAAAGTTAACTGCTACACCAGTGGAGATAGTCACAGACTGAAGATGGTGAGGGTGGGCTACTCACTCCTAAGCTGCTGCTGAAAACAAAAATGATTCCTCACAAAGAGCACTCTTCTAATAATTCATTTTCCCTGTTCTCTCACTATTCATGTTCCCTGTTTGTGAATGCCCTCTAGCTTGGTTTAGAGGCACAGGCAAACTAACCAGGTAGAATGCAACTTCACTGTACTTCAGACATTCGGTTCAAAGAGTTAATCAGATAGAATTTTGTCTACAGGATGCACTGAATTAATGTCACCCACTTTTAAATTTAAGCAATCAAAGAAAATATTAGCTCCTTAATTCATCCACAGGATGTTACTGACATGAGGGTAAATGTACTGGCAATGCCTTTTAACAAAGCTTCTTCAGTGATTCTCCTTGGATACTTACTGTAATTGCAGCATCCACTTGGAAAACAAGGATTCATGTTGCTGGTTAAGGTCTCTGATTTCAGCAGCATAGGCAAGGGGAGCATTTTTCAAAAGAT
Organism: Passer montanus; assembly: GCF_014805655.1. NCBI lineage: Eukaryota > Metazoa > Chordata > Aves > Passeriformes > Passeridae > Passer > Passer montanus. The sequence continues at coordinate 1,897,626 of NW_024356504.1, forward strand.
TATGCAGTGTTTCCTGTGTTGAGAAAGAGATGACAGTCATTCAAAGTCGAGAAGAAGCATGAGATACACCTGAAGTCCTTAAAATATCCTCTAGCATGCTCCCTTCTCTGGAGAGAATAGTTTTCACTGTCAGTGCACTCAGTTTGTGGTTAAGTTTTTTTTTCCCCCATTAAGACCCCACTAGGCAGAGTTTTGCTACTGGAGATACAAAGCAGAGATTCAGCAACCTTATTATGGTAAGCAGCAGCTAGACTAGGACTAAAACAGATGACACACTGTATATTTTTCTCTTCATGCCAAGTAAGGAAAACCACTACAGGAAAAACAGATACACATGGAGCTTACACATCACCAACAAGATATAACATCACATTCCTGATCATGGGAACAAAGGGTCCAATCAACATGCTTAGCAAGTGTTCAGGTGTTTGTCACTACAAGAGAAAGCTCAAAATGCCCACCATCTTAAAAAAAAAAAACAAAAAAACCAAAAAAAACTACAGCAGAAAGGATATAATTTGCAGCTGACAGCTCAATGTAGAAAAGCATCAAGAATCAAAGGATTAATTCACTTTCAAGATATGCTGTGATGCTGATGTTTAAACAGCACAGTAGCATTACAGTCAGCATCAAATCTACATTGGCCTCTCTTTCTCTTCAATGTTAACAGCTTTGCTTCCCACTCCCTTGCAGTAGAAGACAGTTGACACTGGAAAGGCAGCTGTAATGTATCAGACAAATAAAACACTGAGAGACAGAACTGCTAAACCTTCAACTACTTTGAAGACAGCAGTAGCTTTAACACTGTAAGCCGTGATTTCCTCCCACAGCTGTTACAAAAGAACTTGTCAAAAATCCAGATGTTACTCTGGGCAGCAATTCTAGACAACAGCAGGCAGTCTGCATATATGCCATCTTTTAAAAAACAAATGGATACAAAAAGCAGTCACAGACACAAGAGCCCCAGGTACTCTACACAATTCCCTGAGACCTGTCCTTGTAGAGTACAACTGCTTGATTTGTAATTCAGTCACCACCATCAGACTATTCCTGTCTCCTAGAAACTGCAAGGGAACAAAGTACATCTAACAAACTACATGACAACATTTAGAGCTAGTTCCAGTTCTGCAAGTGACCTAGTAATGCTCAGATGAAATCAGCTCTCTTGATTTCCACTACACATAAACAGTCAAGACAGTTTTTAATTCCTCCTACCATTTCATTGACAAAAATGATGTTTTAATGCAAGTCTCTAAAATTCTGCTTCTATCTCTTCTTCCCCAAAAGCAAACTTTCACCTTTTCTGGTAACTGCAGCTTTCAGCTGTGAGCTCACCTGATAGTGCCTTCTCTCTGCATTTTTCCTATGGTCTCAGGTTCAAACAACTGGCATAGTCCCTGCTAAGAGCAGCAGTAGAAAATATACTGCCTAAATTGCTACCTAAATCAGCATTACCACTGACCACAAAATCAGTAGAAATAAAGTGAAAATAGCAACATTAGAGATTTTGATGAGGGAACTCTATATCATAGAAATCAAAAACCCAGAGTTGGGTGATTCACTATGAACAGTACCTGATTCAATCTTTTCTTCCGTAACTTCTGCAGTGTTCGGTCTGAAGTGAGCACTTTGGAACTACTGTGAGCTTCAAAGTATTCCTCCACCAGGTTGCCCTATAAAAGGACAGCAAGATCAGTAACATTCCTCCTGTTATCAAGTTGCCCCTCTCCCTAAGATGGCCAATGAGTCACAGGGCAAGAGTGAATACAGAAAGACAGAAAATAGTTGCAAAAATTGCTTCTATAGCAGCATTCTGCCAAAGCTAACCTAGTCAATGATCCTTTCCTGGAGAGCCAGAAAAGAGATTCTGAGAGAGATAACATAACAGTAATTCTTAATTGGTGTGGGGATCCCTGGTGCTGGAAGGAAGTGAGACAATTAGGCTGAACACCAATCCAGAACAGTAATGCGTACTCCTTTTGGTACAACAGGAATCAATTTCTCCATCCTGTCTCAATATAAGGTCTCCTGCTCCATGGACATCTTATCTCCTTCTGAAGCTGCTAATGACGCCAACAGGGTCAGCACACAGGTTCACATGGTGCCTGTCCACCACGGATTACTCAGAAGTACAGCAAAAGCCAGCCCAGCTGGTTTGATCTGACATGAGTTTAGCAGTTCCTCCCCACGGTCAGGTGAGGTCACTAACAGTTTATTGTCACCACACATCCCTTCATGTTTGCTAGCTCAGAGGTACATTTTTGCACACTCACCATCTTTTGCTCCTTATTTTTTTTGGCTAGGCTGTTTCTGGGAGGAGGCGTAGATGCAGCCTTAGTTTTTGCCGGAGTCTTTTGATCTGATAAAACAGCGCTGACTTCCTTCTGTTCATCCTCATCCTCCTCCTCTGAGCAGGAAGCAGAATACTCACTCTCACTTTCTAAATAGGGATCTGGAGCTAGAGCATAAATGTTAAGGTTAAAAGCTTCTTACACAGAACTCATTTTGCATGATCTCACACACATTTTCTAGATGTTTTCAAGCACATGAATCCTAAATATATTTCAAAGAAAGGTAAAATCTATGCTTAAGAGAACTGCAAACACAGATGGCCATTTCTTTTGCAGTTCTAGGATCACAAAGTATTGTTAAGTAAAGCCTCCTCCTTGATACCAACCAAGAAACATCATTGTCCCATAAAAAGAGACTAAAAATGGACAGTGGAATTCCCTATTTCTCTTAGCATCTCTATGTCAGTTTTCCCAAATGCCAATTGTGCAGGCTGAGTATCTTCTATGTCACATTCTGCAAACAAATTGTTGTAAAATACCTCTGTTAGCAGCACTGATTGGAGAGCACAGATGAAATCTGGCTCAGTCTTGGTCTCTCAACACAAAAGCAACAGAAGATTAAACACCATGTACTAAACTGTCCTCTGCACTCATTCTGGTTTAGCCAACCAGTTACTGGAAATACTTTTGACATGAACATCCCAGCCATCAACCAAAAGTTTTATGCCACACTATGCAATTGGGCACAGTCAGCAATGTCAGCATAGGTAAGATTACCAAAAGTTTTGTCTCTTTTGATCACATTACTGAAGTTCAGTAACTTGGTGCTTCTAACCCTTCCACCCCTCACGTCAGTAGCAATCAGTTGTAGAGGAAAGGTCTACATGGATTTCCTTAAGGACATTTCTACACTCTCTGCAGGATAAATCAGGTTGTTTCAGTCACACTGCTACCACTAACAGAAGCTCAGCAGGAAAACACTCTCCCTTGAACACAGTGCTTCACTGATTGTGGCAGCTGACAGCAAAGGCTGATCTTTACCTGCTAGTCTCTTTCTGAGTCTGTAAGGTGTAGTGGACACAAATTCTCTCTTTTTACTCTGGAACAGCAAAGAAAAAACATGCATTAAAAGAAGTATCTCTCTGCTCTAAACTACCCTCTGCCAAGCAAAGACAGGTTACATTTCCAAACTATTTCAGCCCATATGAATCTGGAAAAACAGAGGCAGTTAAGTACGGAGACTTCTTGTTTTCCCATTCAGAGAGAGATAGGATCAAGTTCCAAAATGGGCTTAATTCTTTCAGCTCAACATGGAGAGTAGAAAACTGAAATCTCCAACCAAGATGCCAACCTTGGCCTCTCAGGAACAGCCGAACCAAAGCAATGACGAACTGAAAATGCTTCAGTCCCCACAGCAGTCACCTTCCACATCATGCTGTCTACTCAAAGTCATCTGGAAGTCCTCTATGAAAACGACGACCACAATGACAGAAGACCACTCAGCATGCTAAGCCCAGAAGTACAGCAAAGGAATCCAAGCTGCCTGGGCTCACCCAGTTGTAGTGTCACATTTTCCTCACATATGTTTAAAGCACATGCCTGACTTGGACACTGGATCAAGTCTGCAATACTTAGGAAATACTTTTGTTGATCCTGACAAAGTGGATGTGAAATCATCGAGCAGTGACTACGGCATTCCCAAACAGCATGTCTTTTTCAGGTGTATCTCATCCTGGAACCTCATACCAGAAAAACTGTGCACACATTTCTGCTATGATGCTGTACTATATTAGAAAGCCAGCTCTTTCACTCCATAGCCACCACAACTGGCAGTTCTGCACTGTATCTCTTCTTTTTAAACCAACTGTTAAGTAAGAAACTGAACAGCATCACAGTTCTGGAACTCCTGTTCTAACAGCATTTCTTACAATCAGGGCTGTTTCTTCCTTTTTACTCTGGAACAGCAATTGGAAAGCTGTGAGTTTAACTGTTATCTAGCATCCTCACTTGTGTGACGCAAGTGAGGATGCTAACAATTAAGTTGTCATTAATGCAATAATTAAGCTGTCAAATCTATTTTTTGCCCACTGACTCCAAACCCCATAGTCCTGATTAATGGTTCTCATTTGAGTTACTCCTGTCTGGTTAGAACAGAAAAGACATCTCTACTGTGGAGTATGCTTTTCAAAGTCCTTCCTTTCCAGAACTGTAGTAATTGGCTAGTTCAAGTTTTAGGAATGGGGATAAAAACCCAAATACAAAATCCAAGCAATGAAAAGTCATTACTCACCCTCTGCTGCACTTTGTTTGAACTTGAATGCTCTGAAAAGGAAGAAACAGCATTATACAGAGTACTGCAAATTTTCAACACTGAAATTTTGAGCACATGATGGTCCATTAGAAATACAGGCATTCACTGTTCAAAGGTACACTGCCCCAGAATATCAGCTCCCTGAACAGTTAATCCTGTGATGGAAGCCTCTAGTTCCTCACAGGCAGGCAAGGAGAGAACAAAGAGAGTTGCTGGGAGGAATGGGTTAGAAGTGGAAGACTGGCAATGAGAATTGTAGACCATGCAGCTGGGGATAGCAAAGACTCAAACAGCAATGCAGAAAAACAGATACAGCACGTCTATTGCTGTTTACCCTGTGTGTGCTTTGGGAAGTAGAACATATGTGTATAGACAACGTAGGTGTTTGGTAGGCCTGGAGGCACCCTAATGGACAGATGAGAACACAGTGAAGATCACAGCATGGGGATAAACCACGCATGTGCAAAACTGCTGACAGACCAGTGTGAACAGCAGGCTGGTGCCAGCACTGAACCACACAGAGGGTGCCTGCATCTCCACTCATGTCCCTCTGCCCACGTGCTGCTTCAGAAAGAGAATAGAAATAAATTTACTCTTTGCATTCTGGCTATGAGTTTGTGGTGGCTCCCGAAGCCTGCCTGTGTCAGGACACACAAGAGTCAATGTTATTACTACAGAAGGCAGCTTCTAATTCTTGGTCAGCTTTGGGAGGCCAGGAAGGAGGAAGAGACTCCAGCAGGGAGGGATGAGGCTGAAAAATGAGCTAATGTTTTCTTCCTGAGCACATCAGACTACATTTCCAAGCACAAATGCACATCCCCTTGCCAGTGTTGACATGCATTGACTTCTCCCACCTGTATTTCTCCCTGGAGTACTAGGTGTTAAATGTTATATAATAAAGTGTGAATTTACACATGAACACCCACACTGTCCTACCCAATCTGTGTTTAACACACCACCCCAGCTCATAACTCTCTCAAGTTCAAGTATTTCTATTGAACAGAAAGGAAGTCATTACATGTCACAGCAATAGACAAGAGAGATGTTCATGTTTCCTCTGGAGCAGCAGGGCAGAAGAGATCTGACACCCAGGTGAAGCACAGGCCATGCACATCAAACTGTTCAGCCCATGGTGTTAACCTGAATACTTAAGTATGAGAGAAGCTGGAACTCAAGCTTCCACTCCACCACCCAAAGAGAAACATAACCCCCACTCACCCAGCTTCAGTTCCCCAAACCACCACAGGACTTACTGTTGTTTTGAGGGGTTTTGGCCATCTTCTCAGAGCACTTGGAGTGATCAGGTGTCACATTCTTTTCTGGTGTCTGCGCTAATTCAGAGGCTGCAGGAAGTAGAGGGAAAGGAAGGAAGGACGTGTCAGGTACAAAACTTCCAGCTCTGGCTAGAAATGGAGCCCTACACCTGAAATGCTCTCTACATATTAATTCCCTAGCTATTTCAGGAGCCAAATACTTCTAGATTTTTTCTAACCCTAAAGGTGGCTCTATTCCTCAGCAAAGATTTTCAAAGGCTGAACTCATCAGTTAATTAAGTTTACAAATATGGCCATTGGCAGAGCATGTTTTGCTCCCTGGAAGACCACATGTCTTTGAATTAGAGCAAGGTTTGGTCAGGCTCACTTAGTCCTTTAAAACTGCTCAGCTGGACATGACAGATCATCAGATATAGAAATCACATCAGTTCCCCAGGAGGAACTATTTACCTGTGTCTACTCGTTATCAGTACAAGCTGAAGCTGAATGACTGATGTGAATCTGAAATACCCTGCTAACACTCCCTACCATTGTATGACCAACAGCCTATTCCATGTAACAGCACTGGGACTAACAGACTGTCATAGAATGACTTCCCTCAGATTTCAAATTGAGTCACAGCTCCAGCAGGGAGCACCAGTGAAATCCACCCTGCTCAGAAGGAGGTTTAAGATAGGAAACACAACTTCCCAAGACACAGCAGAAACTAAGAGGCACCAAAACCAGTTTTTGTATAGTGATTCAGCAGGATGATCCCTCTCCCTCAGCTCATCCTTTGTAGGATACATCATTAGCTGTGACAAATAAACACTACTGAAGTTCAGATGGTGCTGGACATACAAGGATTCTTCATGTGAGTGACAACCCTGCTCAAGAACCTTATTTGAACAGAAACAGTCTACTCTCTCTGGAACTGCCACTTTCTGCTTGCTTCTCTTAAATCTGCAGAGAAAGAAGAGCAAAACATACCCAGCTCTGCCATTTTATTGGAGCGTTTGGGAGTCTGGAATGAGTAAACTTCACCACCACTTATATTTGAGCCATTTCCCACTGGATCTGTGAAAAGACATGTTACTCGCAGCTATTTTAAAAGCACTCATAATAATCCCAACTCAAGAAAGACGGAATGCAACATTTCACTGTTTGGTTTTATACTGCAGGTGATGCAAAACAAATATAATAATAAAATCCTAGAATCATAATCTTCTGCCTGTTATCACAAGCACCAGACAGAGCAGATTGAGCCCTCAAAAGCAATTTCACCAACACTGTACAACGCTTACACTGAAAGAATCTCCTGAAGTCAGAGCTGTGTTAGGTTTTCCCCTGCTAATACCTTGGGCACATATTCCAAGAGCAGCAACATAGTTCTTCTCTTCCAGGATCTCCTGAGCTTCATTATCAGAAATATTCTCAAGCTTCTTCACAAATCTCTTGACACTGACACTCAGCTGAGCCTTGTCCTTCCGTACTTTAGTTCCTAGAATTGTAATAAAAGCTTTAACCTCCTGCTATTTCATTATTTCTATTGCAGTAGTACATAGCCACACGACTTAAGAGACCAGGTTCCTGTTATGCAAATCACTCAACAAATTCAACGCTGAGATGTTCTGCTAAAAGAACAGCTGGTCAATAGCTGACCCTATAGCCATTCATCCCTCCTTTACCATGCACGCTGGCTCCTGCAAGACACCCATTTCAGCAAACACCAGCTCCACAGAGAGGAGTAGGAGAAATGACAGTGGCTCATGCCTTACAGTATCAAATTGCACGCAAAGGGGATGGTACTTGCCAACCCTTATTTTTTCCTAGAGAAGAGGAGCAACTGGAAAACACCTTGCCTGTAGGCTGTCAGTACACTCATGGGAGAATGTAGGCTGAAAGCACTCTGGAGATCATCTGCATGACCTTCTGCTCAAAGCAGGACCAGCACTGAAGTCTGAGAGAGATGCTCCGTGCCCTGTACTGGCAAGTTTTAAGCATCTCCACAGAGGTTCCCCAGCTTACACGTAGTCAGACCTGCTGCAGAGCACTGCCAGGGCACACACCTGCAGCCATACACAGCACAGCTCTGACTGTGCGGGTGTTCAACCGCGCCAGGCCCCAGGAGCGCCCCGGTACCCGCTGCAGCCTGTCCAGGGCCGGCCAGGGACAGAGACACTGAGGGGGGGAGCCAAGCGGGGCAGAACGACTCCAGAGGCCTCGTCCTGCTGCGAGGCTGTGCAGAACCCAGCTCGGGTGTTGCAGAGCCCCTTTCCCGCGGGCCCCCGCGGCTGCTCGGACCCCTCTCCCAGCGCCCTGGGAGCAGCGGGCGGCGCTGGGCTGGGCTATACCTGAGTCGTCGGAGATGTGCTTGACGACGTCCTCGTCGGGCACGAACTTCACCTGCAGGGAGCGGCGGCTGCCGCGCATCCCCTCAGGCCGGCTCATGGCGGCTCCCGTCACGTGGGCGCGGCCCCGCCACCGGGGGGCGCTGCGGCCGGGGGGGCGCGGAGCGGCCCCGCCTC